>NC_026002.2:17637976-17740589 GCF_000442705.2 Elaeis guineensis
ACGAAAAGGTTTGAAACTCAATGTCTGAGCCGCAGAGATCATGGTTGATGCCAAAAATTGTGCTGCTATCGATATCTGAATTAGGACAACTTTGCTTTCTTGGATGATGACTGAGAGCATGATAGTTAGAAACAGAATTCAAATATTCATGTCATTAGTTGCAAGGATAAAAGCATGTCAAGCAAAAATATTTCATGAATGCGGACATGCATGTACTAAATGATCATCATGACTATTGGTTGTCATATGCTATGGGTGAGATCTCATAGCTACACTCTTTGGGTGATGTGGCAGGACCTCCAAACCTTTTACTGGTCCTGAATCCCCACTTGAAATGATGACACCTTTGCACAAGTCCCCTTTAAGTCTTTTTGGGTACCTATACCAGAAGGAGAGAGAGTAGAGCAATGAGAAAGTCTTTTGATACTCTAGGAGGTGGATGTAGGGGAGAGGCCTGGAGGCTTGCCCTGCTATTTTTCTGAAATGGGGTATATGCTTCTGCATATGTGTATCTGGCTCCTAACTGGCCTGCATAAGGTCTAGGCTCCCTTTCTGTGTAAATAGGTCACGTAGCGGTCACCAGGTGGCCCACATAAGCCTAAGCATTGGATATCTGAGTCTCCATCTGCATATTTTTTGTTATTCTTTTGTAATCTTACTGAGCTAGTTATATATTTCTGTCTTGTATCTATTATTATAAATTTATTTATCATTTAATATTCTGTTTAAAGTTGAACCACATAGTTGCCCATCTAAGCAGTCAGATACCACTTAGGCACTATGTGGTACCTTTATCGCCTTCACAAGGCAGCAGCTTTTTGAAACCCCAAGCCCTGGTGATAACAGAGGGAAAGACTGTGCTCTTGCTCAGGTAGTAGGCTATGTAAAATGAGCTCACTGCTTCATGACTCTTTAAGAGGGTAATCTATTAAGTGCAATTCTGGCTTAGTAGGTTCAGGAGTTGTAAAATAAGTTCAATTTAGAAGCTTATTGAAGAAAGAATTAGCAGGTCGTCCTTTCCAGTCGGTGCTGTGTGGCTCATGCAGGACTGTCACATAGTACAACCGTACATCTAACCCCTCCCCAAGCCAGGGTAAAGTGGGGAACTGGTAGTGTCCATGTGCATCAGTACATGCCAAAAACTAGCATGGTGGTGCTTGCATGTGGCCCTTGAGAACTTGTGTGAGAGTAGAGAAGTAGGCAGTTAACTGGATTCTAATTCAAGATCTATTGGATGCATGATCAACTAAAACTTATTTTGGTGGGACTTATGGTAGGGGAAAATGATATTACAAAGTAACACCCTTGAAATCATACCAACGTTAGACAAGTCCCTTCATGCGATGATAAAATTATTTGCATTTGGATCACTTTACAATAAGAATAACTTGTGCTGCCTTTTGGGACAAATATTGCAAATTTGCAATACTCTAACTCATATCAGAATTGAGGACCTTTCTGTAGAGAAGCTATAGCCTAATTTTTAACTTATGTTGTGTGACATGGACATCTTAAACATATGGAGGAAACTGTTCTGCATCGTATTGAACATCTACTACATTTTTAGCAATAAGCTCAATTCTGCTTATAAATAGAAAAATTCGTGATTGTAAATGTGATTTTCCCATCCATTGTCTCTTGAACACAAGCACATCTTATGTAAAGATAGAAACAAGTTCTTGTTTACCATTAAAAGAACAAGAGGACAGTTCATACTGAACTGCATCGAGAGTCTGAATACCAGATATGGATGTATATGATTGTTGAGGCATGCTCTGTTTTCTTATTTCTTTTATTCAGCATTACATTTTTTTTTCTCATATTATTTGTCTTCTCGTGGCAGTCTGTATTGGGTTTTGCACTTCGGGCAGAAGGTGAACCACATAATTGCTTAAATGATGCAAAAGCTACAATGAGGCTGGTTCTAGCTAAGCTTGAACATGGATTTGACGATCCCATTTCTGTTGTTGACAACAATGTCTGTAAGAAGTAGGAACAAAGTCTTACTTGTTTGTTGAAGACACTTGACTGATCTATCAAACTTTCCGCTTTCCAGGTATCTGACTCTGATCTAGCAAAGCTGCTACTCACAAGATACCAGTTGACGTGCCTTATCAAGACCTGTTGAAATTATTTCCTGAGAATTATAATGTTGATATCAAGGTACTTGACTGCTCATGCTTTATGTCTTTGTTGTGTATCTAGAGAGTGTATTTTGTTGTTTCAGAAATGCAATGAAGGTTTCTTTTGCAGAATGATCTAAAAGTCCGAGGCCTTACTACTCTACATTTGCTGTTTCAAGGATGCCAGAGAGGCTGATGAAGCATTTAAGGAATAGAAGCCATAGAAAACAGGGTATGCACTGCAGATTACTATGTTTTTGAACGATAGCACTCCTTAGCTGACTGAAATGATCTTTCTCTTCTGCAGCTTTCTTCTTTTGAATGGTATTATCTCATTATATTGTACATCCCATCTTTTAGTATCAACGCAAGCAGGAACGTGACACATGATTGAAATTTGCTTTGGCTAAGTATTCTGTTCAGAAACCGATAAAAGAAATGGGAGTGGGTCTAACACATTCTGATAAGTAGTGGAGAGTAATATGTACCAAGAAAAGCAGTGGAGAGTAACCTATGGAAAACGGGAAACATATAAGTCAAACAGAAAGGGATTTTTTGTAATTGTTTAAGGGGAAATTAGTTTCTGAGATACTAGTAATAAATGTTATAGAGTCAATGATATTTATCTGTACCTAAATGTCCTTGGTGAGATGGGGATTTCAGATTCAGGTTGAAGTGTCGTAAAAAATGTGGAAAATTGTAAATGCCGAGAAGGAATATTAAGGCATTTTGTCTGCTTGAACTCTCCTGAAGTAATTTGAAAATTGGAACATGTTAGAATTGTTGGAGTATAGTGTTGATGTTATAAGAAGCACATTGACGTAATGCGAAAGGAGTAAAAACCCTGCAGTGCAAAGTTAAATGGTAGCCAATGAAAACAAGTATTGAAGAACCAGTCAAAGTGTTAGGAGGCTGGTGTGGGGACAAGAGCAAGAATATGTGGTGGAATGGACACCACAAGTGGAAAATTTCAACTAGACCTTACCCTTCAGTTATATTTTTGTTCTCTTACTAAAAACTTTTGTGTGAAGTTTGGAAAGTAATAACTTCAGTCTAGAAGTTTTCAGGTGAAATTCTTGAGTTATTTACAATGTAATCTGCAAGCATGTGTCCGTAAGAGTGAGCTAAAAAGAATGATACAACATGACATGGTAGAACATTTTTTCCATTTCAAACAGTACTGGTAAAATCATTAGTCCATTGAGAACACTTGTCATTGGATAAGGCTAGGAAGTTGATTGCCTCATTAGACATAAGGGAAGCTATAGATGGATTAAAACAGATGTCTAGAAACTGTATGTAGGCAAGGAATGGCATGGAAATATAGAAAGCTTGTCACGGTGCATGAGGCCTTTACATTTGTGGGGTCTTGGGAGGGTCAGATGTATACAATCTTACTCTCGCATGCAGAGCGGTTGTTCCATGCTTTGAACATGTGATATCTAGGTCACAATAGAGCAACCTTACCATTGTGCCAATGCCTAAAGGAATGACATGGAAACATGCCTTTCCGCATGTATTACCAAGTAACACTATATTGGTTGAATTTCAGGTTTGGTGCTTAAAATATTACATGATTCTTTAGGGCTTAATTTTACACCCAATTATCTCATCGATGCATATCATAAGCTCCCCTTGGAAATAAGTAGTTTCAGGGGTTGGAATGGCTATGGATTCCCTCATCCTGTTTCTCGGACTTGTCAATATGCACATGCAAAATGCATATAGAGCCGATCACAAGCTTGATTCTTGCATTCTTAAAAGATCAAACATTTAACCTATAATACTTTTAAACAATTCAAACTGAACATTTATCATCCATCCAATATGTTAGATTCAGTTCTCAAATGAACTAATCAAAAGAACTACTTGCTATTGCTTGATGGAAATTAACCAAGTTCTAGGCTACATGGAAGCCATAGTTGTGATTTTTCTCTCTTTGTTGTGATGTGGATGGCAAAGCTGTTAGTTTACTCTTTTGTACTATTGTGTTTGTTTTTAAGAACACTCAATCAGTTGATTACTGGTAGGTGTTAAAATTTATTATCTATGGGCAAATCTGAGTTCTAATTAATCACAATTGTCTGTATTTTACTCACTCAAGGTCGATTTCATTTGCACCGCCACATTGACCTCATCTAAGTCCAGGCGGTGTTGTTTTATTCTTTATTTATTTGTCACTTTTCAAAATCCCATTTAAGGAGAGGGGGGTCGGTCGAGTGAGGCTTATGAGGATGTGCCGGGTTTGGGGGTTATTTGCATCTGTTTTGGAGATACCATAGTCATCGTGGAATAAGGGTATTATGACATTGGACAACATGTTATGGTATGCAGCCTTATCAACAAGAGTGCAAAGTGACAGCACGGTTCCCAGATGCTGTATTTCTCTCCTGTTGTTCATGGTGGGTTAGCCAAATATCGAGAGCTTTCTTGCCCTAAACAATCTTAGCAGTGACTGCTGTGGCCAGGTAAATTTGTTTGTCATGGGCTAGACAAATGGCCAGATTGAATGTTGAGCGGTGGATTTTGTTACATGAACAGTTGAATTATTGAGACTCGGGAGGATTTAATTTGCCAATTAATATGGAAAGGTGATCCAATAGCTTTCATGGTAAACTGGGAACACAGTGATGAGAATTTTGTTTCTTGAAAATTGGATAATTGAGGAGAATTTGTTTAAAATACAATGCTTAATACGAGTTGCGAAAATCTAATGGCCCAAAATGCCTGTGGATAGATTTTTTTCATGCTTTTTTATGGCAGTAAGATATGGAAAATTGCCTTTTTAGTGGATTCTGTTATCTGAACTAGGGATTACGGATATCAGTAACCTCCCACAGTACCTCAGATTTCCATCTCAACAACCTTTGCTCTTCTTGGGAGATATCACACTGTGATTGGACATAAGAGCAGGCCTTAGACTGTATTTCCTTGTGCAATGCGAAGTCTTTATTTTGTGTTATGACAGAGTTTTGTTCATCTTTAAAGCAGTCTTATATTTTACATAACTGAGTGTCTTAAGAATTTTCTTTATTTCCTGTCTATAATTTGCTTCATTCTGCATATAACATTGTATCTTCTCAAAAATATCTTGGATGTTGGTTGTGAGCAAGGATTTATCCATAGGGAGAACTCTAGTGAATCTTGATGCCAGTTAGATATAGAAAAGGGGATAGACTGGTCGCTTACAAAGAATGATATGGTTTTGAATGGAAGAACATATGTTATTAAGTCACCTCTCTCGCTCTCTCAAGCACCATGATTCCTTTGTTGTGATAATTATAATTTTGGGAGCCAATTATCGGATGGTCATCATCCAATTGTTTTATGCACTTTGAGATCTTTCTACAAATTTGGGCTTATGGCATAAGAATATGTTATGATTTTTTTTTCTTTGTAAACAATGAATATGTTACAACAACAAGGTCATTTTTAGAAGCCACTTGAGAGCACCATGATTTTTCTAGAAGATTAAATATCTCTATATTTTCTTTTCTACATTCAGGACTCCAGTGGTCGACCTCAGAAGGTTGTGTTCTTGGAAATTAGCACAGGGAAAAGCATCAGCTTCTACATTCGAAAGATGAAACCTGCTGCTCAACTTAATGGATGTGATCCATTAAATAAGAGAATGACCCAAGATAAGACCAATGATTCAAAAAGGCAACGAACATGTTTACATCACTGCGAGCATGATAAAGAGATAGAGAAATTGAAACAGGCCCTCCGTCAACGAGAAGATGAAATATCTGAGCTGCGAAAGATAGCATCAGCTCTTGCTCGGAAAAATGGATTCTGAATTTTTTTTTTTCCTTAGGGGCACATGCATTTCCACAAACTGGTTGTAGCATTATTTGCTTTTTGATTGCAGCAACTAATTTACTAGTTTAACTCCCAATCTGTATCAGTAAACAAGCATTTTTGCAAACGAAGAACAGAAAAGAGCCATGACCACAAGTTTCAGATTAATTACTGCTGAAATAAGTACCGCACATGTGATACTACCAACACTGGATATTCTCAGTAGCAACTGCATTTCTTCTGCCATCAATATGGTGGTGGTGGATAAATCCCTGGGTAAGGTGCTGCATTCATAAAATCACACAATCATATGATGCACTTGTTTTATATTTCAGTAAGATCAAAACGAGGGGAAATTTTTTCATTTACCTGGTGGATAACCGGGTTGGGCTTGTGGTGGAGGGGGATATGGATGAGGGGGGTAAGTGGCTGGTGGGTATCCTTGGGTGTGTGGATATGCTGTAGTTGGGTATGCTGGGGGCTGCATTGGAGGGGGAGGGTATCCCGCAGGCTGATAAGGATCAGGATTAGCCGGCGGTGTGTATGCCAGTGAAGGATATGCTGCCGGATAAGGGCTCGAAGAAGGGTAACCTCCGGTCGGAGGATAGGAAGGAGGAGCCGCCACCGATTTCGGCGATGCGTATGGAGGATAAGCATATTGAGCTGCCGGATTGTACACCGGAGCAGTTGCTGCATAGCTCATCGGAGCTTCGGCCTTCGAAGGCTTCTGCAATAAGAAATTAGGGCTTCAGGATTGTTCCCTACATCCACCAATGGATCGAAAAATTATAGTTTGAAAAGGAGTAAGAATTTACTTGTGCTTTGCCTGCATTGGCATAATGCATGATCAATTTTACTTCTCCTGCAAACCTATGAAGCAAGGAGAGATTGCAGTAAATTGGAACAATTGGGTATGTCTACATTGATAGCTATAGATTTAATAGGTCTGAAGATATTACTTTCCGGATTTAGACTGGAGCGACCAAGAGGAGTCGTCGTAGCCATCGGAGAGGACCCTTTGCAACTGGATCCTGTACAAGATTGGATTCTAGGTTTCGATTCTATTTTCCCCACAAGAAAGAAGAGCAGGTAGAAGGTAAAGATTTACCTGCCACTGCCTATGAAATCATCAAAGGTGAGGGTGTTGCTGTTCCAGACGGTGACGGTGATCTCGCGGAGGCCTTCGATGAGGGGGATGGTGGTCTTCTCCTGAAAGCAAGGGTTTCTGCCTCCATCTGCGGGTTATTGTTGTTCCATCTCAGAGAAATCAAACAAATCTCTGGAGAAATCGAAGAAATTGAGGGTATGTACCTGTGCAGGTCCTGGTGCGGAACTTGGTGGTGGCGTATTCGAGGCAGACGTAGGGATCCTGCCGCGATAACCACTCGGTATCCTTCAACTTGCTGCATCCGACCACTGATCGGAAGTTGGCAGGCTTAGAAATGATTCCGATTTATAGTGGTTTTTAGGGGGGATTTTTGTTCGAGTTTGAAGGAGTTGTGGAGAGACTCACCTGTGACCTCGAGGAGCTGGCCTTGGATTGACATGGGAATCGAGGGAAAGAGACGCCGAGGGTGGGTACCGGGTTGGGGGTGGAAACAAAGGGGTTGTGAGGTCAACTACCAGCCGTAGGTTTTTTTTGGTGGAAGAGTCGGTCATACTCATAAATGGGCTGGGTCTTCCTGCGGGCACGAATTTAAAACCGTCTTTTGCAACGGACTACACGGCCGGCAACCTTCTGCTGTTCGTGGGCCTCGAGGGTAAAGTTGATCCGGGGTTTCCAAGCAAGTATTTGAGTGGGCCCCACGCGTACAACGTGTCTTTTTTTAAAAAAATAATTTTTTATGTGAACAAGTTCAGAATTCGAACGGCTCTATTTTCTCTAATCAAACGGAACTGTCCGAATGTAGCTTCTACGAACTTTAGTTTCTGCAGCCTATACATAGTAACATGGGTTTTACAGAGAAGATGGCAAGTGGAAGGTGCGACCATGCCCCTTTTTTCCCCTTTTTTTTTTTTTTTTGTTGGGAAAAGAAGTGCAGATTGTCTTTGTTGGCGGGTGAGGACGGTAGATCTTTCATAAGGATGCTACATGATTTGCTGGGTGTTCTGCAGCAAGGTCTTTGGTCTGAGGGGGGTTCGGGTTGTATCTTTGATGTGAAAGAATAGTTGATTTTTTTAGCAATATTAACTTCTAGATCGTATATAGTACTGTTAAAATAGACTGATCTGATTCAGCCCATAAGGATCTAAAATTTGATGGACTGGATCGGACTAGATCTAGTCAAAAAATGAGATATAATATAGTTGGCCCAGCCCAATTTTTTAAGGACCGTGGGCCGGATCAGGCCAGCTCATGGGCCTTAAATCTCAAATAACTAAAGAGTGAAGAGTGAAAAAAAGAGATGTAGAGAATTCGAAAGGGGGAGAACCTCGAGCGGTCAAGTCTGGAGAGTGGAGAGAGACTAAGAGAGTCTGAGGGGAGGTCGGAGGTGGCGCGGATCGGACTCGAAGAGTGGAGAAACTAAGAGAGCTCGAGGAGGAGGAGCACTGATCGGATTTGACTCGGAGGTGACGGTGCCTCGAGCGGTCGAGCCTGAAAAGTGGAGAGATACTGAGAGAGCTTGAGGGGAGGCAGTGCGGATCTAACTCGGAGAGTGGAGAGACCGAGAGAGCTCGAGGAGGAGAAGGAACTGCGGTCAGATTTGACTCAGAGGTGACGGCGCTGACGAAGAGGAGGAGGGGGTTCATCCGGAGATTGGATGGAGGGGCGTCCATTGGTGAAAGGGAGGAGGGGCCCAAAGGAGGAGGATCGCCTGGAGGTTGGATGGAGGGGTGTCCGTCGGCAGAAGGGAGGAGGGGGCCAGCGTATCTTGATTCGTGATCGGACTCGAAGGCCAGAGGCGGCGGCACAGACAATGAAGAGGAGGAGGGGGGATCTGTAAAGCTAGGAGACGAAAGGGAAAGGAACCGACAGAGACGATCATCCTGCTGGTCTGCGATAGCGGCCGGTGATGTGAGGTAGCGGAGCTTAGGAAGCATGGATTAAAAAATGAATAGAATTTTTTTTAAGATTTTTTTTTAAATTTTTATGGTCCATCCGGATTAGTTCGGCCCCAATCCATATTAGTCTTTGTGCTGATGTAGAGCGGGCCAAATAGACCTAATTATTATTTGGACTATTCATATGACACTCCAATCTACTTCATTTATAGAGTTGGACCAAACTGGTTCGGTGGGCTAAATCTATTTTGACAGTTCTAATTGTAAAAGATGTAGACCTTAAAGCACTATAAATTTCTCTTTCATCCACGTGTATATGTCTCAAAGTAGCTATTGTGCGGTCCATATGTTATGCTGTGAAAGATACAAGTGCTCTTTTATGACGTTTGGCTTTTTCAATCGCATCTTGGTAAACCATGTCGGAGAAAACCTTTGGCTCAAAAATAATTCATTCAATTTTGTTTAATAAATGAGCTAAAACAAATATTGTTGTTTAACAAAAGTTAAGCTGCCTCCTGGTCTCATGCCTCTGCAATCCAAGCATGCCATGTGATCATGAAATTAGGAGTCATGGAAGTTTGAAACACAATAGTTTATTTTTCCAGTGATAGATAAGCAGGTTGATTTGCTCGCACTTGGTGTAGCAACCCAAGGTTAGATTTCAATGACCTTTTACAGTTTTACATGGAGAGTTATCTTGTTCAAGCAATGGGAAATAATAATATAGCCGCAGATCATGCAACACAAGAAATTGAAATTTTAATAATGGGTTTAAATTTCTCGTGCTGTAGGTGGCGTTCACTTTCGTGCGCATATAGCTTCTGCACCATTCATTAATGCAAATGATCCAGAGGACTCTGTGGCTCTAAATTTCAGCTGCGAAGTCTCTATCTTGTTATGGAGAACTCGGGGAAAAAGTCTGCAGCGTTGACAGGACGGATCAATACTGCCACAATTTAGTTGATTGTAATAATTTAGACTTGATGGGTAACCATCGAAGTTACTAATTCTCTCATTGCAATTTGCAATGGGGGCGGATTATATAAAATAGAACACAATAAAAAGATGTAGCATGTTTTGACTATGCTCATCCCATTAGCAATAAGCCTATTCTTGATTGAAACTACCCCTTCTCTGTTTTCTTCTTCTAATTTTTTTGTATGTTTTTCCCTCATTTTTTTGGTGTATTCTCACATGGGCTAGCTTACCCTCAAATCAATCCAAAAATATATAGCATAATTCTTCGCAAAATGTCATGCACGATTGATCGATCGGCTCCTTCGACAAAAATGGCTATCTAGAACTCATCCTTTTATTATTATAAAAGAGGTGAAGAAATCCATATTTTATTACTTTGCCTTGGACTTTGAAGCTTTTAGCATGAGTGAGCACGAACTTTTTGACATTGTTTTCCAAGGCCGTAGAAAGGTTTTTGTTGATATCGAACTCTGAGGTTGTGCTGAGATCAATAAATTTGTCGGTACATTTTTTTTTTATTACTAGAACTGAAATAAAAATCCTTGTTGGAGTCTTTCAGGCTTAGGACTCTCCAACGTTCAAATATGTCAGAATATAGAGAACGGGGGAAGAGAAAAAGGGGCAAACGAGGCTCTCCAGAGACTCATACGAGGGTTCTCTATCTTTTTCTATTCATAGAGAAAAGTCAGTGGTCGTTCTCTAATCATGCACAAGTATTATTTCATGGTTAAAAGGGCTGTAAAAGCTATCTATTTGCTCTGATGGATATGAGCTCTCTAATCATGCAATAATAACAACCATCGAGATTCTTTTGCTGGCGTGATTGTGTCTTCAAGTTACCCTCATTTGAGGTGATAAAGTCTAACAATATCAAGATCAATCAAAATATCATCCACATCAATTTTAATTGTCAGACTTGCTTGGGGCATGATTATGATTTAGGTTTGCATGACGGGTCGGCATCAATAATAAGACAATCAAAAATTGAAAGAAATGTACAACCGTATCTATTTTATATTTGGATGTCGGCGATCTGCATTTCTAATATCTTAATGGTTATTTTTGTCTTATTATTATTATTTTTTAGCCGTCAATGACTATTTAAAGAAATTAAACATCTCTACTTGATCACTCCTCGTCAAATAGTGGCTCCTCCAAACTTAATTTATTTTCATCATTGTACTTCCATGACATGATTTCTTTAGCATTGTTCTAAAAATGTGCGTGAAAACTATTGTTCATACAAGAAGCTTCAACTTTATTGAAAATAGCAAGATCAAGGTGATTTTATTGGCCAAACCGGACCTTGATATGTTGAAAGGAATGGACTAGGAATTTCTTATTATGAGATTGTCGAGGGAGAAAACGATCCAGTTTCATCAGTTTCACAGGTTGAGGACGCATTCAAGTGAACTGATTGCCATGCCATATGTAGAAGGAAACAAAAAAACAAGTGTCACATTTTCCATGTTCCCTTATTGATGGAGTTGAGGAAGGAAACAAGTTACTAATTAAATATACAAACTTTCCATGATTAGAGCCTGAAATAACTTTATGCTGAACAGGTCTTACTTGGGTTTAAAATATGGGAATAAATTAAAGAGACTAATTATTCAAACATGAATAAAAACCGAATAAATATTCAATCAGAAGTAAAAAGGAAGGGTTTTCTAGATCAAATTTTCTCAAACAACTATCCAACAAAACGCATAGAATCATTTTATTCTTGGAATATGAAACTCCTCTCTCTTTTTTTTTTTTTAAATTTTGATGGATGAAGATATAGCAAGAAATTTTATAACAACTTATGATGAAAATTCTCTCTCTCTTTTCAGAAAAATAACAATGTTTGTTATTATACCATCAAATGGGTCAGGCAAATTAATGAGCTTCACATGGCGGGTGGTGGTGAGTCGCTTTTGGTCATCCAAAATGCACCGAATATCATCATATTTTAAAGGAGATTTGTTTTGGTATATTTATTTTTTTCTTTACAAAGAAACATGAATTATTTTTTTGATAAATTAACCATTAATTTATTATTACTAAATACTAATACATGTTAGCATGATTTTAGAGATTGGGAAGGCTGTACTATCTGTTATCATGTTAGCATGATTTGTATGATTTTATGAGTTGTGAGAGCTGTATTTTTCTTAGATACTATGTTATCTTGTTAGCATGATTAGCATAATTTTAAGAGATTACGAGAACTGTATTTTTGTTTGATCCTATGTTATCATGTTAGTGCAATTTGCATGATTTTAGAGATTGTGAGAGCTATATTTTCTTTATATGAAATATTTATATTAGCATATAACTCTCAAGATGTATAGAATTTAAATAGATAGACATACAAAGTCTGCTGCTTTTCTTTTATTTTCTTCTATAATTATTCTATAAATAAAAAAATATCAACTCTCAATTATTAAAGCAAAAAATAAAATAGACAAATCTCTAGAAGGCATTAAGAAATTTATGGTGATGCTTATGAGCACAATTTTTTTTTGGTATGAACATTTAATATGGAGTTTTTCGTATCATCGGGATTTATGATTTAAACTGTGAAAAATAATCCTTATTTTATAAAATATATGACATACCAAAATCTAAAAGAAGCTAAGAAAATATACCTAAACTAATTTATGTCAATCAGGGAATAAAAAGAAGGGAAAAGTAATGGCAATTCGAAATAAACTTGAGCTTTGGTGGCTTCAGAATTTCCGGGGAAAACTTAAGTGCCGTCTTTTTTTGAGCGTGTGAAAAGAACATGATTTGAGGTTCCAATTAGTATAGATGACAATGTCATGGGCCCCCATATAATACTGTCATGGCAATTCAATGTCTAATTCCTGCAAGTTGGGATATAGAACAATCTAACCCACATCCAATCAAGCTGGGCTTTCCAAGTGATGACAATAGCATATAGAATCTTGACCCATATCCAATCTAACCCCACAACAGATCAAGACATCACAACTAGTGCTTACGGGTCAACAGCCATGTCCTGATCTAACCTATTTGATCCCAGTCTAATTTATTTTACAATGCTCCATCCCTAATAGATCCAATCTAAACGTGACCAATCTAATATTTGAAATTTTTAGCATTCACTAGTGAGATGATTTGAACAATTACCATTGAGAAAAAGACTGACTAAAAACTTTCTTGGTTAAGCTCACGGCTCAACATGTCTACACCACCCAGATTTGAAAAGAGCTCGACCTTTATGCCCTGAATGGTCAAAACTTTGGACCAATATCTAGCCATTTTCAAAATTTAGGTAAAAAAAGAAAAAAAAGAAAAATTATAAAACTCTCCTGAAGTTAGATTGAAATTACAGTTACATCTAGTAGTTTTTAGAACCTACACTTACACCTTTGATATTTATTTTAAGACTGCATTTAAACCCATACATTTAGATAGTCTGTTGATCCTAAATGGAATCCAAATATCATATTAGAATGATTTTATAAAATGATAAAAATGACCTTCAACAACAAATGGACTGATATGGGCTCCTAGTCTATCCTAATAATCAGAGAGACTTTTAGATTTGTTAGGAATCAAGTTAGTATACATTATTTAAATTTTCATAATTTCATATTTTCTTCTATTACTTATTAATGAAGAATGTATTGTTTCTAGACTAAACCGAGTTTTTTTTTTTTTTTTTTGCTCTGTTGGTGTCAAAGATGATGAACGTGTCTCCCAGAGCTTTGGCATGATGAGAGGCCGGACGGCCAACCCTATTGTCACGATCTCCATCAGTCGGATGCTCTTGTTGCTAGCATGGTCTACCTTGGTGAGCATCGCCGCTACCTCTTCCTCCATCAGTGGGTTCGCACCAATCATATGGCAGCAATCCTTTAAGGTACACTGCTCATCGGGGAGGATGATGAACATTGCAGGGAGTTGCTCAATGAGATCTTTTTATCAACATTGAAGACAATAAATATCTCCTGTAACTTTAGCACGATGGACAGTGTGAAGGGTAACATCACCATCATAATCTTCTCAAGCTGGATGCTTCCATTGCTAGTGCAGTCTGCCTCGGCAAACATTGCCACCATCTCTTCCATCAGTGGATCCACACCTAGCTACCTCAGTACCACCTTCATCTCCTGCTTCGTGACCCTCCCCAAAATCATTTCCAATTGCATTCGGATTTACAAAAAAAAAAATTTCCAACCTCAAAGAGCTATAAGCGTAGGGTATCTTGGAGTAACAAGGCACCGGATTAGTAAACATCGATTGCCCCTTCACCACCTCCCATCCCACCCTCAACCTCCCTTTCTGCCCCTGCTCCTCCTACGCCCCCTCCACCATTATCATCCCTACCCCGACCTCCAACTTGCTCCCCACCACATAGATCTCTCCATTCATATTGCTCATTATATATGACCACTTCAGTACCATTATTGGCACCCCACCATCCTCCACCCCCCGTCGCATGTCGCTTGTGGTGTCGTACGCCTTCGTCCGACCATCACCATAGGTGGTGGCGATGAGGAGGCAGTCCCCGATGATGATGTTGCCACTCGTCCACCTCTCTCCCTCTTCACTCATGTCCTTCCATGCATCCCGATCCATGTCGTAGACCTCTGACCTCAGCAACGTGCAAAAGGGTCATCACCACCCCTCCATCATGTACATCCACTGCCCCATTGCCACCGCATCATATCATTCCATCTTGCACCACATCCCTATCTTTGACAATGAATGGTCTATCGCTAGCTCATAGCAGTCCACCGTGAAGATCCCCTTATTGCCACTCATAGCCACAAAGATTCTGCCATCGATCTCCCCGAGTGCAAAGAAGGAACGCGGGGTAGACATCGATGTTGCAACGGACCATAAATTCGTGGTGGTGCAGTAGATAACAAGGATCCGAAAGGTAACAACGACTTCTAAAAGATCATTGTCAGCTTTTTTGATCTTCTCAAAGGCTGCTTCTTGGGCTCGGCACTAGTGTAGTTTGGGGATTTCAAGACTGAAGAGGAGAGAGAGAGAGTGGATGAGGTCGGATTTGAGAAAGTATTGGGAGCATATGTAGGGGGCACTAGTCAGGTCCATGTGGGGGTGGTTGGGCTTTATAAGCGTATCATGGGCGGGGTATAGGAAGATTATGGGAAAAAAAAGGGAGAGGAAGAGAGGAGTAGAAGGAGAAGGGGGGATAGAAGGAGGGAGAAAATTGTGAAGGTATCGGATGTATATAAGAAGATAGAAAGAAGCAATTTTGATTTTTTACATTAAATAAATGGTTTTACTAATGCTGTTAATTTAGTTGGGATAAATGTAAGCTTTTTAAATTATTAGATGTAAATATAATAAATATAAATTTTAGAAGATTTTTATAATTTATCGAAAAAAAAGATCCATACTCAGTTCAAACTAAAAAATCTTTGCCATTGCTTGACACCAACAAAATTAGGTTGGGCCATGCTTTTCAAGTTGGGCCAATTCTTTTCAACTATATATAAAGTTTTGTATGTGCACAAAATATGTGTTTATAATGGTACTCAATATAAATTATAAATTAAGAAAAAAAAAAAAAAGCTTGAAATGTTATACATTCACCACATGTGAATGGTGCAATTTTGATTGTCATAGTTAGCTTTAGATTATCAGTCGAAGTCAAACTATAATATTTTAATTGAAGCCTAAAAACTTAATTATTTACATGCAAATGATATAACTAATGCAATTTCAGTGAATTAACATCACACATTTTTAGTGATACTACCTACTTATAATCCTTTTTACACTGTTTAATTTGAATCGTTAGGTTCAACTATAAATACGAATGTTATGTGTAATATTACTGGCCATTATTAATAGTTTATTGAAATGTTGAAGTAAACATATATGCAATATGCTAGCGTTGATTTGGACTTAAAGTGTCAATGATTGAGAAGGGGTACTCATCTATCAACTATCAATCCAATCCAACAGAGACAACCATATATATATATATATATATATATATATATATATATATATATATATATATATATTAGAATAATAATTATATATAAAAATTATGTACTTATTTTTATTTTTTGGTTCAATAACTTGGCTTTGATTTTTTTTAAAAAAATAATAGGAACATAACTTTAGTCTAACTGACAAATTTTGTTAAAATAAAAGAATGTAAAGATAAACAACTTTTTTCAAGGGAGGGAGTTTTTACCATCTGTTATTCTCAGTTTATGCATATCAACATATATTTCTAGTATTAATATATTATAGATTTTTTAGTAAAAACTATATTACAATTTCTTTTCTCGAGAAATAGCATCAGGAGACTTTCTGATTCAATCCTACTGAAAATCAATTCTTTCCTTTTTTTTTTTTTTAATTTATCTTTTTCATTAAATCTTAACATTGTAAAGGTCCTCCAACCAAGCCGCCATTGCATATCTTCTCTTGGGTCGCTGAGAATAAGCCATCATGAAAGCACCATTTCTCAGTCCATTCTTTCTCAATTATAGGCCTCGTAAGAGTCTTTCTAGATTAAAGTATATTAATTTCTTTGCCTCATTACAGCATCTGACAGCGATGACATTAAGATCTTCTTCCACTAATAGTGAGGGTGGAGGGGACGATCGCCGACCCTGACATTGCCGGGATATGGCTCAAATCAACAAAAGTACTTCGGGCTATACTTGTTGGCAGTGCAAGGATATAGTTCGAACCAGTTTTCAGCACCACCAACAAAAATATGTAGTATAATCTTGCAACATGGCAGATGCTAGAATTAGCATTACTGGCACCACCAGTGAGAGTATAGAGGAACGTTGGCATTAGCAATCGGATACGACTATTTTGAGATCTCTAACGGGAAAATAATCTCGATCAAGGTGGCGATAAGATGACTTCTCCGGAAGGTTGGCCCACAGAAAACAATCGGGAATGGAAGGAGATAATTTAAAACGCACCCAAAAAGATAGAATAATGATAATTTTATAGTTAGTTTTTATTTTGGTTATTAGTTTGTAATATTATACTTGTTTTTTTAAGTTTTATTTGACTTGATTGCGCTATAGTTATTTATGTTCACAAGCATCTAAAAGGTGCCTTATTTGATATTCTTCTAATATAATTTTGAGAGTAAAATGCATGTTTGGTTACAAGAAAAATTTCACGACTTAATCTTTTAAAAGAAAATAAATTTATATTGAAAAAAATTCTTATACTAGAAATTTTATGTTTTATTTTTCTCTTTTGACATATTTCTTGGCAATCAAACATGACTTTACTGCAAATCTTCATGGCTTTCTTGGCTTTTATGTCTATTCCTATTCTTTTAAATACATTTCACACGATTCAACTCTTACTTGGAGAGAGAAAGAAGGGATCCTCTGTTTATCTTTAAGTGTCTAATGATTATATTTTTAGTTAATGTGTAAAATAAATTTATTTGATTTTCAAGCACAAATAGCAAAATTGACCGTTAAATCTGTAACAACATACGTGCAACTGGAAGAAGGAATATTGCATCATTTATGCGGCTAAGAAATTTATTTTTTTCACCGTCGTTGATACATACAGCAAACTAAACATAATCCTTTATATTGTGCGGTAGATTGAGGTCGAATTTATTAAGTTTGATCAACAAAAGATTGAGGAAAATATCTGTTGCTGCATAACCATCACATTAAAACAAGTCACATGCAAGTGTTTGCAGTTTGATGTTGACCATCCACATCTAAGTAGATGTCACATTCTTGATTAAATGATAATGAATCGTAGCAATTGTATGCGATAAGATCAACCATCACAGGATAACTACTCTCTTCTACGACTTTACATTGCCATCCCATTTAAATTTGTACCTCATTTAGAACAATTACCTGTCATAGAGTCATTAGTTTATTTAATAGCTGAAGTCAAAGTAGTAGGGGTTTTCTCCCCAAATGTTAGGTAGGAACTTGTAATTACCCTAAAAGTGGGGCGCTGTTTTTTTTTTTTTTTTTTGGGCATACCAGCAAAGAACATGCACAGATACAGTGGATTTAGGCCAGCCACATTACAATTGTGACTATGATTTGTTCTGGTCCCTTCTTCTGTGAAGCAGTGTGGCTTATGAGAGCTTTGTTTCCTTGATGTGGCCTATGAATTTCTTTGATGGTCGATTACAGGGGGTTAAATTTTGCACTGCTCTGACCTCTTCTTTTGTTCTGTCTTTTGTTTTACAATTCTTGTTGGGATACCTTCTTGTAGTTATTCTCCCTTCTCATTTTATTCTTCAGTGAAATGTGTGCTCGCATTCGATCAAATAATGTTTTGTGTTCAATGTTTTGCATGGGATCGAATGATAGCCATCCCCAAACCATTCATATTCTTTGGATAAACAAATCGTAGTTATCAAAAAGTTACATACATATGTGTGTGTGTGTGTGATTACAAGATTGGCATGTTGGGAAAGCCTCAAGTGTCATATGCTGATGAGCAGAAATATGCTAAGATTCTTATCTGAACACAAATTTGGTATCAGAACCAAAATTGTTCCATGAATCCTATAAACAAACCACATTTCATGTCAACATTACATTCCCTAGTATATATTCATAGTCAAACCACATCAAAGACCTGAGAGTCGAAGTAGAATGAATTAACAAAATTTAATGAACAGACCTCTACAATACAAATTCTGCCAATTGAACATATGCCACATGTTTGTAGGCTCCACCAGTTGATAGCTTCAACCAAGTATAATAGACAACCGCGATAATAGAAAACAGGCTGTTGAATGCTGAAATCCTCAAATCTCTTTATTAATCTTCTGTTGAGCATGAACAGTTGCTGATAGAAGATATATGATGTTAGTGTTTGCTTAGTGCATAGAATCTAACATAGTTAGTGGCGACAAAGAATTTGAACAGACCTGTGATGCTGCATTATTTTGCTTGCCTCTGGGTCATTCCAAATATTAGTTTATCTACCCATGACTCTTGCTTCCTTTCATTGTGAGAACTCTGTGATTTACTTATTCTTGAAGGCCACCCCTCCACATGATCTTTGTTGGTCGTTGTTTGTGATTGAAGGTCAAGTGATGATGCATCAAACCATGGAGTACGCTTTGCAGGGGCAGTGACTTTCAAAGGAGGATCTATGATCCATCTGCATGCAGTGAAAGATAATCAATAATTGGGTATACATAAAATATAGGAGCCTATCCCAAGACAAGCAGCTGCAGCTCTGCTGAAATAGCAAAGGTAGATCAAAGATCCAAAGTTATAGCATCGCTAATAGATAATTAACATGAGATACCGGTTATTATTAAACAAGGTAATTATTCACATTGTAACACACAAAACCTTTGTTACTGAAGTGATATAAAACTGAAGGTAGATATTGTAGTATTGTATATGACAGAGGGATCAATTATCAAATGACATCAATGGTCCTCTCACTGATGCAATCTAACTCAATGATATGATAGTGGCTGATGACATTGCACCTGTGATGATAGATTTTAGGATTGACATGACCAACTACTGAGTATTCAATCTATAGAATCATGGCTGAGCTCTAGTTGGTGAGTGAAAATTTATATATTGGATCTTCTAGATTGCCCATATAGGAAAATAGTCACAATATGTCAACCATAGGAAACTTCTAAGCACTTTACAGAAGGAAAGGGGAACAAGCATATGATAGAGCTACCATTTTTAGTGAGAATGAATCCACCATTTGAAATTACTACATGTGCTAGAAAATGGAAATTTAGGCGGAAAAAACTTCTCATGTTAATTCGGGTATACTTGATATCTTGAAGTCACACACCAAGAAACATTATGTTATAATAGTCCAAAATATTAAATTATTATATAGTGGACCTATCTTGCAACTATTTTGATAGCAGAATGGATCCCTTAACTTGAAAACAATTCACAGCAAGGGCATAACTTTATCTAGTTATCAAACCGGTATCAGAATGTGGCATAAGATTGTTCTTAGAAAAGAATATCATCAGATCATGAATGCAGTGAACTGGCAATAAACTAAAATATCAACCATATCTTAGAAAAACCAGATGTAAACAAATGACACATAAAACTAAAATAATCCAGAAAAATCTACAACTAGTAGAATATGTGAATATAACGTTTTCAGTAACATATATATTTATGGTGGACATTTTTGGGGAAGCACAAGCTGTTCATTGAACTCGAGAGCAATGTTCAGATCTACTAAGACTAATACCTACTTTGAGCCACTTAGAGACTCATGTCATAAAGCTTGACCCAAATCCCAATTAAAAAATAAAGATGTCTATGATCCAAAGTCAGCACAAAACAGGTCTGAGCAGGTTACCGGGTTCTGCCAAAACTTGTGATCCCCAATTAGGACTAAGTGGCTTAGAAAGAAATCATGCTGCATTAATTCATTTGGAAAGGGACATGACTACAAGAAATAAATAAATAAACATTTGTGGATCTAGAAGATTCCTGTTTGATGTCCCCATATGATAATTGAAGTACTGGAAAACAAGCTTTATGCATTCTGTTTCAAAGTGGAGAGAAAAAAAGAAAAAGAAATGGCCATGTAGGGACATTGTATTTTCTTATATGCACTAGATAAAATATTAAGAGCGAAATTAGAAATAGGTGGGAAGAGTCAACTAAAGCTAAGCTAATAGGCATGATTGGCTCAACTAATGATGCTTCTTTTGACGAATAAGCAAAAAGGACCAGACGATACTAATTTATCTTGTCCCACATATCATACTACAACCAAAACTCACTGAAATATATGTAAACCAGTGAGGTAAAAAAAAGAGTAAGACTACAGGTTTACTCATGTCAGCCATAATATAAAATAATACTAATATTGCCTTGAATAGACAAAAGCAGTTATATTTTTTGAGCTTGTTAAGGTGAAATATACAATTCAGTCTCTGTGGTTTGTTGCAAAATTAAGATGGAACCCTGGGCCACCATGTGGTCTATGGCATGATTTTTTCTTTATGAGAATTCATGAACCCAATTAAGCAATCTTCAATATAAGAAAGCAGGGATGATAAGTGAGATGTGATAAGAGATCATATGGTAATCCTGGTGGGAATTTGCTAGAAATCTAGGAACTTAGCTTTGTGCTCTTTGGATCTTCCTCATACGAAAGCTCAATGGAAAGTTCCGAAAGATAGAATGGATCAGCAAGTATTCCAAAAGTAAGCAATAGGAAAGATCAAATCAAGTCTTCCTGTAATTTCTACAATATGATAGGTGAGACCATTGGATCTGCAATGCTTCCATATCTACACCTATTCATGGTTCAAATTATTACTCATGATGAGTATGAAAAGAAAATTTCTGGCACACAGAGCAACCTATACCATTCACCATAAAAACTCACTACTCAAGAAAGGAAAATTCAGCAAGTAGATTCTAAAGAAGATTGACAATAACCCACATGAATCATAATATATGGATCTCAGCAATTAAGAGAAATACAAGAAAAGGTTCTGCAAACTGACCCTGGTGGGAACTTGCTGTCTGACCGGGCTTCGACACGGAGCCACCACAACAGGGCCTTCTTCCCACAGTTTCCCAGAGGCTCAACAGAGGATTCATCCTTCAACAGAGCGAGTGGGTCCTCAACCTCCTCTCCATATTTACCTACGGCATCGAGATCCCGAACCCAATTAGGCTTCTCATCTGCTTCTTTCCACAGCAATTGCGAGTTCAACACAAACCCAGCCCACTCCAGCTTCCTCGGCAACACCGTCGCTGCTTCGCCAACAAAAGTTGCACTCTTCTCTCTGTATGGCAAAGAGTTGAAGGTGTGCCAGCCGACCAACTGACCCGATGAGTTGCAAGCAGGGCCTTGAATTGGTACCGGAAAGTTCTCCTTCTCCTCCTCACTGAATTTCCGATCAGGTGCCGGCTCGGAATTCCCAGAATGGGCAAGAATTCCAACTGAGACTGCGCCCATCCACTTCACCTTCTGCACCTCATCGAAGAATTCCATGCTGTGGATATTGCTATCGTCAGCGAACACCACAATGCCATCCAGTACCCGTTCCCTCACCGCTCTGTTCCATCACCAAACCCGGATCAGATCTAATAGCAAGAAAGTTTGAATCTTTTACAGAGAAAGCTGAAAAGATTGGATCTTTTTACAGAGAAATCAGAAAAGATCGGATCTTTGCACAGAGAAAGCGCAAAAGATAAAATCTTTCTACAGAGAAATCAAGAGAGATTGACGACAACAGGGGAATTCCAGAGGATGGAGACTGCGAGACTAACCTCAGTGCGTGGAGACGCATCCGAGCTTCCATCTTGTGGCGCTCGGCCCACTTAGTGGGCATCTTCTCGGGGAACGGGATGTGGAGGATGGGGAGCTGGGAACGGGCGAGGATGGCGGCGGTCTCATTGGAGACGCCGCCGGCCTCGACGACGATCCAGGTGACGGGGTAGGGGACGAGGAGGAGGGAGTGGAGGAGGCCGGTGAGGTGGAGGGCCTGGAAAGTCCGGACGTAGGTGGGCGTGACGACGATGAGGGGCCGGGGAGCTTTGACGCCGTACTGGAGCCGCTGCTCGCGCTGGACTCGGTCGATGATGTGGTGGGCCCGCATGACCTCGGCAGGGTTGGGGTGAGGCCAGGGGCGGATGCGGATCCCGTGCCGACCGACGACCACCCGACTCCGGGTGCGGTTGGGGACGGAGAGGACCGCCGGCGGGGGCGGCGGCGGGTGATTGGGGAGGGAGAGGGTGAGGGTCTCGGTACGGGTGGTGGTGGTGGTGGTCGTTGTGGTGGTAGTCGTGGCGCGGAGAACGGGGGCGGAGGTGTAGAGGGTGGTGGTGGAGAAGAGGAGGAAGAACACGAGGCGGGAGAAGCGGAATCCGAGGACGAGGCTGATGAGGCAGCAGAGACCGTGGAGGAGGAGCCAGAAGCAGCTGGCCGGGGACTTTCCCATGCCGTCGGCGCCACCGCCATCCGACAACGCCGGCGACGACCGGTATGCGGCCATGCGGCGGTTGTTGTGGTTCTGAAGCAATGACATCTTCATCTCTCCCCCTCCCTCGTCTTCCTCTCCTCGTCAACTTTTGGGCAGGGGGCGAAGAAGAAAGAGGGCAGTTGGGCTTTGTGGTGTTAGTTTTACTTTTATATAATTATTACCAAGAATTGGTAGGGAATGAGAGAAAGAGATATGGGCGGAAAGAAGGCGGTTGGTGGGAGGGAAAGAGGGAGGTTGGGAGGTGAAGTATAGTTTAAGTTTTAAGCGGGAGGAAGGCGTCGGTTCGAAGCGAGCTAATATCAAATGGTACAATGGTGAGATTTGGTCGCGTAGAGAGAGGGAGAGAGAGACGTTGGGCCCAGATCAGTAGGTACTTGACGTTGGACAGTGCTGGCTTCCTCCAAAACCTTGCCCAGACCGGGTTTTACTTAAACCGACGAGGGCATAATTAACATTTTGGGTCTGTAAACCTTCAGATTCTCCAGTTGATGGTACATAGTTGATAGAAAAATGGGTTTACAATTTATTGGGTAGCGTTCGGGGGGGAGCAGAACAGTTCCTGTGATTTTTATCAGATTAAGATCCCAAATCCAGCAAGGAAAGATCTAGTGCCTGCATCTAATATTCTCTAATTAAGAAGGAAAATTTGCTTCTCAGACACGTGGTCGGTCGGTGTTATGTTAAGCGTTCAAACTGCTAGCTGGCAACAATGATCAACAGCTGAGTTGGTGTATGAATAATATTCTTAAGAAAAAGAACTGAATGCTGGTGTGACATTTGACTTTGATTTGGCTTGGCATCCTAAAATCCTTACATAAAAAGGGAAACGACAACAAACTTGAGAAAAACATGATTAGACTACCAAAAATTAGACTTAGATGTCAATTCCTCACCTTCCAAACATGTGCCTCCCGACCGGGCTTAATTTTTCTCTTGCTTTCTTTATGAGAGCTGTTTGTAATCTTGCTACATTTCATATTTTTATTTATAAATAAGTGTATATCAAGAAGCTAATGTGAGAGCTTAGATATTTTTATTTGTCAAGGAAGTCAAGGATGCCATTTTTTTTTTTTAATATTTTCTCGATGAGCATCAAGCAGGCTGTCAGTTCCATTGATGCATGAACATGTATCCTGACATGAAGTGGCACCTTCCAGGTAGTTATCTGAAAGTGATTTATCAAGAATCTCTAGGGTGGAAATTTTGGACCCCCATCATAGCAAAGATCAAATGCAGAGTGTCGGCCAACATATTTCTTAAAATAAAAACAAAACCAAAAAAATTCCCATTAGGTTCAACCAAAGAAAAGGTACACATAGCTTGCACCATGCCTGGTCATTCATGTATTATGTGGCAACAGGGTGGCCTGAGAAGTGCTAGGTTGCTTTGGGGGCATGAACATGCTAAATGGAACGTCCCAATCTCAGTTGGTCTCAAGATGAAATCATTAGGTTTGTTGAGTTACCTCCTTATGTGCTAAGATGTGGCTTGGTTACCATTATGGGAACAAACTTTATAGGATTGAAGAATAGTCCTTGGGATTGGATGAAGTTAAGGAGCATATGGATTGTGGCAATGTGAAGGTGCCCTGCTTGTAGAGCAGTCTGGAGGAGGAGGGTCATGAGAGGACCAAGGTGTGTGGACATTGTAGCAACCTTCACGCTAAGGTTATTGATTGATGGCTGGCTAAGCTGTACATGAGTCCAATGATGATAGTGACATTTAGCTAACAGCATAAGTATGCAAACTTGACCAAAAATATGGGATTGGCGTATATCCCTTATTCCAAGTCAAAGACTTGAATTTGGCCAGCTTTGATATCTAAGTTGGACCATTTCGTATATAGAAATAGTTGAATGTAGACTGATGTAAACTCTCATTTTCCTCGTGCACTTGATTACAGTTTACCATATGAGATGCTCTCCTACCTATGGTGGAATCAAAAAGGTTCAACTCCATGGTTACATGGTCTATAAGATTGCAGCTTGGATATGCATGACTTTATAAATGCCTATATGATCATATTTGTCATGCAATGTGTGAATTAGATCTCTCTAATTCAACATTAGATTGGTGAGAACCTAAACTTCTTAATTAATTATTTAATACCTTGGATGATTATATTTTGATTTTTAAAGTAGTCACAAACTAATAGTGAAAGCATTGCTGATTAGAAATTTACTTCTCAAATTTCAAACAGGATCTAAATTTATGAGGAGAAGAGCCAATTATTATATTGCAGCCCATTTCAAAGAGTCAAACGAGGCTTACAAAATCTTATTTAAATTTAGATATAAATCCATATCCAACCATATTGGATATGAATTCAAATATTATGACAGGCAAGTTACTGCATAAAAATTTAAATTTAAATTTAAATTTCTCTCTCATGATTTCAATATAAATATCTATTGTTGTTGCTAACCTAATGTGAAAACCTATTACAAGTACGATGATGGTGCCAATGATAATAATTATAATGATCTTTGACATTCAAATCAGAATCCACGTTGTTACCTATTGCTAATCATAATCATAATTATAATCATAATATTAAAAATATCTAGCAATCAAAAATCATATTTTGGTGATATCTATTCGTACAGTTAAAATAATATAATATTATATTTTATTATCATCTAAATATTTAAAATTAATATTTTATTATATATATTAGCACATTAGTATAATAAAAATTATTTATTTTTATGTTTATTTAATACATAAATTAGAGTATCTCCAAAAAAATAATAATAATAATTTTAATGAATTAATTATAATAGATTTTAATTTATTTATTAAATAAATTATATTAGATGGATTAGATTAAATATATCAGAAACTGATTAGATAGATTTTAAATAAATTTTAAATAGAATCGCGGGTCGAGTCGTGAATGACCACCGTTAGGAGTCGTCCATAGAGACTGCCTTCGCTTGAAGTTTCCATGCGATCCGTCCGCTCCGTCGGACTTCTTCCGTCCAAGAGTCCGTGCCCCAGGTTTTCCTTCATCCATCCTCCGACCGTCAACCTCCACCGGCCGCCGTCCGGCAAGCCTCCGGCCCCGAGCAGTAACCCTCAGCTGGCCCAGGTTCGCCGCAACGGCTGGGATTGTCTTGAGTTTTTGGGGATTTTGAAGCTCCCATTCGAGGTAGTTTTCGAGATCACGACTTTGGGAATTTTTATCTTTCCTTCCCGGGGTTCTTATGGATCTTGTTTTTCCGGAAAAGACATTGAGTTTTCCTCCCTCTCTTTGTCGCTGAATGTGTGAGCAGAACCTTTTTTATTATTATTATTATTATTGCATTCTACTAGGAAACTTGAATGCGATGGCAAAGAACATTTCCATGAACGGAATGAAGGGAAATATCGGATTTTGATGTTGAGTTTTGGTTTAGTTTTGTTTTTATCACGATTCAACAAACGTCGTCTGCTATTCTGGTTAACTTCCAAACATTGGAGTTTTATCAGTTCAAATTTATAGCTCTTATGATCTATTTTATTGCAATCCTTTCATTGTGTTGAAATGCAGCAGGTGGAACTCAGGGTTACAACTGAAGGCAAGGTGCATATTCAACAAAGTTTAAATGTTAGTTAGGTTCAAATGTTCGTTAGCTAATAACAGAATTTGTTGTTGTAATAACAATATAACAGAGTTTGTTGGATTAGTTGTAAGGTGTTGTACCAATTTGAGCATCTACTGCTATAAATAAGTTGGCTCTGAACATTGTAAATCATTCTGAGAATGAAATAAGTTGTACCAATTTCCCTCCCAACTTTCTTCTCTTCTGATCTTAGTTCTTGCATTCTTGAATTTCCAAATCCCATCTACAATTCCACCCACTCCAATTGGTATCAGAGCCACTGTCTTCGCACCCACTCCATGAAATTTCGGTTATGGACCCATTAATTTAGGTGCAGGAACCGATTTGAGGAGTTTCCTGGTTCGTAAGTATGTTTTCTTGGATGATAATAGTCACTCATCTTCTATGTAAATTTTTATATGATTTTTGAAGTTCTATCTGTGTAGGTATAATTTCATTACTATTTGCTCAATTCAATAGTGCACCGCTTATTAATCCTGATTCTATACTTGATGTGACAATCGAATATCTAATTGGATATGGAATATATTCTGGAATGGAAGGATCAATGGCACCTATCACAAGTTTTTTGGAACCATTTTATTTTGAAATATCCAATTCTGTGAATCTCATTGTGAATCTGCAGTGAACATTGGGAAAACTTAAAAAATCAGAGGGACTTGCCCATCTCATCGCTGCAATTTTGAAATGTAACACAACATGAAGACTTTTTTTTTTTAATGATTCGTACATAGTCTGCGGCATCCCTAAAGTTCAGGATATAAGAACAATCATGTTCAGTTTAATAGCTATTTATGGACTGGTATATTTAATCATGCCCATTTTAGTAGCTATATATGGACTGGTATATTTAATGTGTTTCAGAAGAAAACAGGGTAGTGTGTGGATGTCTAGTATTATTTGAATAGATGGCCTCAAGGTTGAGAATCGTCCTGTTTTTGCTTATATTTGTTGTTTTGCTGCATGGTTCCACCATTGCAGAGACAGACGGAAATCATCCAGAGGTCAAGGAGAGCTCCTCATAGGAACTTAGTGCCGTTATAGATGGAACTAGCACAGAGATTGGATTTGAAAGGAAGGATTCAAGGGTTTGGTGAAAGGAAGGTTGTTACTAGCAGAGCTTCAGTTTCCACTGTTGCATGGCTTACTCTTGCCATGCTGCAGCAACAGAGTTCGGCATAATTCTGTTTTTCTTTGCCAAGGTAGAACCACAATGGGCAGGTACATGCAATGGTTTGGCTGCAAGCTTTGACCTGGTGCAAGAAGGACAGATCTATGGCAGTGGAAACTGGGTTGTCATTGGGAAGTAAGAAGGTATCTGATCTTGTGCTTTCCTTCATGTTTTTCTTCTTGCAATACTAAATGATATCACATAGTTTTTCATGAATAAAATGTAACATCGGAGCAATTTCATGGTTATATATTTTTTTATAAGTTGTTCCTGAAATGTGTATTTGGGCATTTTTATTGCTTTTTATTGGTTTGACTTATATTTTCCATGATTCTGTTGTGCCTTTTTAATGTAATCACTTGTGTTTTACCTAATTTGGTCACTATGTTTTCTTTTATCTCATCTGAATTGATTCATAGTTTGTTAACCTAGATCATTGTAAGCACTATACCTAGCTTAACCAGTTTGTTTTGCCTCATTTATTATTTTAAATATATTATAATGACTTCTATGATATTCTTAGCATCACTGATTTAGACTTCTTTTGTTTTATCACCTTTTTGTACTCATCTTTCTATCACTAGCCTTCTTTGTTGCTTACATCTACATTTCTCTGGAACTTATTTTGCAACATTTCTATGCCATGCTTCCCCTTCTAAATTCTCTCTCTCATCACGTCCCATCTTGCTACCATGGACAAACTTCCAATGGATATCATTGTGCAATCTTTGCATATGTAGCTCTCATTCATTATTTGAAGGACATTTTTTTGACTGATTAAGTTCACTCTCATAAGTCAACAAAATGTCTTCCTTTTGGAAATCTATGTTTACTATTATTGGACCATATGTTGATGCAAACTAGGAATTGAATCCATTTTCTTGTAACATCCATACCCTTGTCCACACTGCGCCCATAACTCAATGGTAAGGTTGGCCTTTTTTTCATCCATATCCTTGTCCACCATGTATCTTTGCACATATTTTGCTGCCACATTCATTTTGCCATATTCGCCATCTATATGCATCTTTACTTTATCGTACCTTTGGTTTAATACATCCATTTTCTTTGAATAATATCTTTATTTTGCTCCTGCACATCTCCTTTCTTTTGCCAGCTTAATAGTAATGACTTAATTGTTATCATTTGAATCTTCGGCTATCCTTTGTTATATGTAACTTTGCATTTATCTAACTCCTTATATTTGTCTCTTTTTCGCTTTGCTTCTTGTAGCAACTATATGACTCTCCCATAATTGTAGTTGTTATATCACTACTATTCTTGCCAAAATACTACCATTCCTAGTGGTAAATCAAACCTGCTTCTCGTGTAACTGTCTTTCTCACACACCCTTGTATCATTGGATGTGGCATTGCTTTTCGTGTCCCTACAAGTTGATATTGTGATGACAGGCCATTTAAGTATACTGTGTTAAATCCTTGCATATTTTCAATCTCGTTCAGTCCAAGCTGTGGCATGCTACTTCAAGGATACAACCTAACCTTGCTCACTAGTGGTGATTCTTAAGTCAAACCTTGCTCTCATGATAATGAGATCAATTAGCAGCGCATTTCTTACATAAAGTGTGTTAGCATTAGTTAGACCTAAATGTGACAATTAACTTTTGTTTTATAGCTTGAGAGACTTATGGTAATGGAATCAAACTTTTCAGTTTTTCTTGTTTGGCATTGAGATCCATAAGATAATGTTAAAATAATATACATGAATAAAATAATATGCTAAATAGATCTGAAAATATCTGCTTAGTTTGCTCAAAGAGCTTGACCATAAATATCCATCTTATTGAAGTAGATGTCTTCAGCATTGCATAGCTGAACAATTATTTGTTTTTTTGGTTACTCAATGTTGATGATCATCAAGCTTAATATCCTTTATCTCATCATAACTAGTAGGCTTGCATCACATAACAAGAATTAAATTCTCATGTCAAATATACCTTATCAGTTCCTGACTAGGATGGAACTAAATTCTCTTAAGGAAATTAAATTATGCCTCCAAATTTTATTGTTGTTGTGCCACTCCATTCATGTCAATGTTGATGCTTTCAACTTGTCATAAACAATGAAAAGTTCTTAGTGGATTGATGGATTTGCTTGTTCCACTTTGTCCACGTGGCCCAGTTCTGTTATCTTATTGTTATTACTAAGATGTACATGCTTGTTAGAAGATGAACAAGAAAGATATCGTCGATCAATAAAAGTGTAGGTTGAAAATCTTTGCCAGCATGCACCTTGATGAAATTTTGTTCAGAAGGTCTGCTAATGATAACTGTTGAAGAAGGAATAACATTTAACAGGCCCTTGAAACTTTATATAACTTAAGTAGTTTAGAAGAGGGGAAAAGTAAACTGTTTTGCTTTCTTCCATCTTAATAGGGTTTTCATTAAATCAATCAACTTAAGTGGAGAACAAAGTGATTGACTTAAAATAGGTAGCATTGGCACTCAACTTTAGTATGTAGTTGAGGATTGCTGCACTTCCAAGCCTTCCAAGTACATCAACACCTGCTGAAAACTCAGTTAATGATAAGTGTTGAAGAAGGAACAACATTTAACAGGCCCTTGAAACTTTATATAACTTAAGCATGTTAGAAGAGGGGAAAAGTAAGACTGTTTTGCTTTCTTCCATCTCAAAAGGGTTTTCATTAAATCAATCAACTTAAGTGGAGAACAAAGCGATTGTCTTAAAATAGGTAGCACTGGCACTCAATTTTAGTATGTGGTTGAGGATTGCCGCACTTCTAAGCCTTCCAAGTACATCGACACCTTCTGAAAACTCAGTTAATGGAACAACCATGGCGAGCACTGACTTATGACAAGATTAAGATATCACAAATTTGCCTGATTCCATAAGTTCTATAGATTCTGGGAAGAACATAATGTGCATGGAATGTCTCATAAAATATTACATAATTACATCTTAGTTAGAATTCATTTGTCAAGCTTTTATGAAGCTTCCATTTTAGTAAGTTGCCAGTTGCCTTGCATGTACTAATTAGATGCAGTTGTGTTCAAATTTCTTTTCAAAGTGCCTGTCATTTGTCATCATGTTTTCAAGACAATGTTACCTACATCACGTTTGTTAGGATTTGGGCCTCTGTTCATTTTATTGTGTTAGTTTTTCAAGGCAAGCTCTCTATTTGCTGCTAGATCTGGATTGTATATTGCTATTGGTGCTAAATAATAACTTTTCTTTCCATGCAGCCTCTTGAAAAATATAAGTAAGCATTGGTAGACTTTTTTGGAATAATGAAGCTTCACTTTTTTGGGGATGGTTTGGGTCTTGGGGTATCCTTTGCTGGTTCAAAAGGGCTTTCTCAAGGTCTTTTGGTTACTCTAGCAATAGCCATGCACAATATACCTGAAGGTTTAGTGGAGAGCATGGTTCTAGCATCCCAAGGGGTCTCTCCTCACGATGTGATGTTGTGAAATTTCAGTAAATCATTGCCCCAGGTAAATTTTTTACATGGTTTAGCTTGTGATATGACCTCCATCAATGCATAAGAAAACAAATGCTGACAGGATGTCTGAGATGAGGCATTTATGCTATTTTAACTTTTGAATGGTTCAAACCACGACTTCTACCAATGAGGTGTGCTTTGGAGAGGGATGCCAAAGGACTGAAATGTGACTTCGTTTTATTTGGTGATCATATTTATACATGCAGCAAGCCTTTTGTGCATTTGGTGGGACTGCAACATGATCTCTGTCTGACAAGCTGGAGTCTCTCCAATTTCCAGCCAAGCGATGCAATGCTTTCTTTCTTTCTGGAGAATATGGTGGGAGGGCAACCATCTGAGTCGAACTTAAGACCTACACCAAGGAATGGGGTACCAACCAGCTCATATTTGCTGGCTGATCTATTTTTATTGATGCAAAACTTGATACTTGACTGCATTGCCATGGTGTGAGATGGTGGTCGGACCCTTCTGATTTTTTAATATCATCCTGCTATTCAAATGGGGTTGATGTAAATGACTCCTGGTCAGTTTTTTGATTTTTTGTTACCTTGTTTGATGATTGGGTAATTTTTTGAGCTCTTTCCTTCTTCATGACAAGAAACCTCTTACTTGTTTGATATGCTTGGTTTGTGTCATGCAAAGTTGTTGGGTTTTTATTTTTTATTTTTTGGGCAGAATCCTCAGAAGTTCTTTATGTGTTGCTCATGTGATTGGTTGGGTGGATATTTGATATGACTTCAATCTGATTTAAAATGAGTTGTAGTGATAGAAAGGAGGATGGGTCAGATGGCTTCGCTCTGATATGGTAAGGTTTTGAGACCAAGGAGTATTACTAACCGCTCAAAGTGTTACATACCAAATTTACTATTTCTTAACGCATAGGTTAATGTTGTTTCTTATTAAGAGATTCAAGTTGAATCGGTTGACCAAAAAATCTCACTCTCCAATTAGATCATATGATTGCTTCGTCACCTAGGTAATAAGATTTTTTAGATGGTAACACCTCTGCAAAGTATTCTTGGAGCCAGCACAGGTCGTCACATGAGCCTTGACAGTAGTTCTGAAGTATGCTGTTTATTCTTGGTGCTGTTTTTGATACTGACCGTCAGATGGTGTGTTAGATATTGGTTGTATCTTACTTGTCAGCAGGGATTGCAACATTCTTGTTCAGACATGTAAGTCCTCCGTAATCCTTCTGTATATGTTTGATCTATCAATAAAATGGGTGGTCCAAACCTCCCTGCTTTTTCATTTAAAAAAAAAAATCTGCAAAACAATACTAGAAAAAACAAGAAATTTTAGCAAATGAAAATTTACTAGTGGGGTCTTCGTCAAAATTGTTTGTTTGATTTATAGTGAATTATTATGATAGGAAATGTAACGTCTTTTATTTTGAAATGATTGCCGGAAGATTTGAAATGCATTCCATCACTTATGGACTACTGTCACAAGTTCAGGAAAAAACTGACAATATGGACACATAATTCCATACAAACTCCAAATTATTATACCTGACATGAAATACGTTGCACCTAAGATCTATACTTTAGAATTCCTCCAAACCAACCTTACCCACCTGAAACCTGATTATATCAAATCACTTTACATTTGCAATAAAAAATCTTTGAAAGTTGTTCAAAGATTAGAAATTTGCTGCGTGATTTATTCAATTCAGAGGAGACATGAAGATGGATCTACTCATGCCCAACTTGACCATTGGGTAAACAAATTTAATTCGCTTCTGAATTATAGAAATGAATACAAATCTGAAACTCGAAGTGCAGTTGCAATTAAAAGGAAGCTAGGGATTGGTGGCAATTGGTTGCTCAGGTATGTTGCCTGTCCTAGCATCTCAAAGTCTAAACTCTCTCTCTCTCTCTTTCTCTCAGACGCACACATACATACATGTTACTTTGCGTATGTCTCCTTCTCGATGACTGTGGACTTCGTGTTTCCCAACTATTGTACCAGTCCCTTTCTTTCATAGTTTAGAAACAGGAAAAACACTATGACTTGTAGTGTATGGCCATGTACCCGTAAAGTAATCCCATGGGTATCCCTTTCATGCACATGAAAGCTTTTGTCATCGCATATGATACAAGTAAATTATTCTAATGTTCAAAAATTGACAGGATAAAAGCCAAAAAAAAAAAGATTGAAGGGCAAACTGAGCACTCATCGGCGCGCTTCGCTCCGATGGTCAAATTTGGCTTCGTTACCTGGTGGCGCATCCTCTAAGATTAGCTACTCCCACACGTCTCCACGGCCGAGCCTCTCTCTTTCTCTCTCTCCCAGCTCATTGAAAGGTATAAATTATTGCCACACCACGCACTTTCTTATGAACTAAATATCCGGTGGTGAAGGCTGCCGCCACCATCACCACCATATATGTCTGCTGTTTCCAATAGCCATTAAAATTTGATAAAAACTAGTAAAAAATGCTTCAGGGGAATACCTCAGTTCAAAGTTTTATTAACATAGAATGATAGATATGTCTAAGATTTATCGTATTGATTGATATCATTATCATACTATATCAGTATCAGATCGATATACAGTTACTTATAGTACCAATATTTGATATACTTTGCTGTCCCGTATCATAATGAAACAGCAAATTTTTGATATATCTAATAGAAATAACAATCATCTTTTATTTATTTTTATTTTAAACAGTATATATGTGAGTAAAAATCATAACAATCATAAATAACAGAGCAAAATATAAGTATACTTCTTTAACTAACAAAAAAATCATTCTCAAAAAATATCCAATGCAGTTGAGCAAGAGAAAAACACATGATCATCGTAGTGAGATAATTGTTGAACATGATTTACTAAAAAAAATTATATATTTTTATTGTTATATATGAAATTAAAATTCAAAAATTTTTTTGATCATTTTTGACCGTTTCAAATATTTAGTATATATCAAATATTTTAATTATCCTAATTTCTTGTTTAAAAATTTTGACCCTTTTTTTGACCATTGGAAGAGAGTTATTGAACTGATTTTATTTGAATGGTAATATGTTTTAATGGATTTGTGTGGGGTTACATCTTTGGATGCCTATAAAAGGAGCCCTCCACTAGCCCATTAAAAATCATCCTCACCTTCTCACATCCTAAGTAGCATGAGAATAAGGAGCTACTTCATCCTCTAAATCTTTCTTCTGTATCTTCCTCTTTTCCTTCTTATCTAAGTAATTTATGACCAACTATGATTTCACCGAGGATCTGCCAGAGTCATAGCACCTTTAGTAGATCGGATCCATTGTATCTTAGAAGAAACCCGATCCTAAAGTCCATGCTTAAAAAAGGATGGCCGAAATTTTTCTAAAAGTCAGTGCCCAGCACACCTCGGATCCTATCAAACCAGTGATTGGACTATTTAGCAGTAATCTGGTAACAAGATTTTGTCATTTTTTTTTGCTCTTAAGATTCTAACATCTTTTAGAGAAATTTTTCAAAGATTTTTTTTACCCCACGGCTCATATAGAAGATAATTCTCTTAAACCTAAAAAATTTAATAGCCACTTCATTAAAATATGGCAAAGCCGAATAATGTATTGGCTTACTGCCTACCTGATATAGCATATGCAGTAAAAAGACTTGGTAGATATACTAGTTGTCCCCATTAGACTCATCGAAGTGCACTTGTCAGAGTTTTCAGATATCTGAAGGGAACATTGACTATAATCTCCCCCTTGGGTGGAGCTGTAGTTACTTGAAGATCATCCAAATAGATATTGATAACTCGTTCAACTATTGAAGCAGAGCTAGTAGCCCTCGAGGAAGCTACTAAAGAAGCTAAATGGCTTAGAAGTCTACTATTAGACATTCCTGTGATTGAAAAGCCAATACCAGCTATATCCATTTATTATGATCGCCAAGCAACTATACTGAGGGTACATAGCAAGAAGCACAATGCTAAAACATCAAGGTTCATACAAGTCAGGATTAAAATGATCAAAGATCATGTAAAGAATGGTATTGTGTCACTTAACTTTGTTAAGTTTGTGAAAAATTATACTGACCCTTTCACTAAAGGCCTCTTTAGAGCTTTAGTAATAGACACATTGAGGAAGAGGGGGCTTAAGCCTATAGATTAGATTACTTTCAGTGGCAACCCAACCTATATTCATAGAGATCTCATGAAATTGGTTCAATGGATAAAAACAAGCCAATTAAATAATCAGGAGTACTTGAGGAGATATTTCTCCAGTCCTATCCCTATTGATGTTAGTGTTTGTTGTTCCAACTATCGAGGTTGAGTACAATCCTTAATGAGATCAAAGCCATAAATATGGTAGGATATATTGTTGCAAATATTCTTGGAGATTTACCTATATGAGTGTGATTGTGAGGCCGCAGTCTATTAGAATTAAGGCTTTATTCTCTAGAGACTTACCTATATGAGTGTGATTATGAGGCCGCAGTCTATTAGAATTAAGGTTTTATTCTCTAGAGTACTCATAAAACCAAGATACAAGCGCATGGCCATAATGTGTACCCTTGATTAAACTTGCACAGTGTCTGTGTAATGTGTGCTTCAAGTTAAACTTATAACATACAGATCTTGAGTTCAAAGCATCGAGTATTTTACGATTGTTATAAGCAAAATTTGATGTCACTAAGCGACGGTTTAAGTCCAAAAGATACCTTTACCTATTGATGAACACTTAATTTAAGTCACTAAAAATATTAAATATTATGGTAATTGATGATATTTTATTGAATTTTGATGCTCTCTAGTCTATTTTGCAAATAATTGAGAGTTTGGGTTCATACGATTCAAATTAGACTCAAATCGGATCAAATTTGAGTGAACCAGATAACCAGCTCCTATTTAAGTGTGAATACGACTTAAATCTCAAGGACTCAGATTAAAAGATTACTCTTCATGAAGATCTAAGTGTGAATGCAACTTGTTGATCAATGAAGGAGAAACAATATGAAGATCTAAGGATCCTTATTCACGCTCCCACCTCTCTTTTCATGAAATTCTAGCCTCCTCTCTATAAATACACCCCAGCCCTCTTTTCTCAAGACACCAGCCCCCTTGTGAGGTTCTTCATCTTCTCTCCTCTCTCTTCCTCCTCTCCTCTATCAAAGCTCTTCCCTTTCTCTCTTTCCATCAAGCCAATACCTAAGTTTCTCTCCAAGCTGTTGCCCTCATCTCTTTTTCTCTCTTCTCCATAAGTCTAGGGAGGTACTAATCCTAGCACGTCTTTCATCAAATCTAAGAGAGGTTCTAATCCTAGTGCCACTATCTTTCTTTTTCATATTTTCATACTTCATCTACTATTTTTCTTTGGAGTTTCTGTATCAAGCCTTCCAGCCATTCTATCACTGTCTGTACGGAGGAAGACGAAAGGATTCAAGGAGCGCATCTACCATCGGATGCAGTGAGAAGATCAACTTGATTTAGTTATCTTATATCATAATTTTATTTCTTTTTCTTTATGTATGCTTCTTTATTTGATTAATGAAAAGTAATTTTATTACAATTTTCATGCTTCTTTTTTAGTTTCTTGCAATCTATCATTCTTTTCTTTTGTATTTTCAAAATAATCAACTAAAATCATTGTGAATACAATCTTGACTTACCCTATCTATATAATAGTGAGCAGGTTTAATTTTGTTGTGCTACAATACGCATCAAATTTTGACACCATTGTCAGAGATCTTGACGTGATTGTTTTAAAAAAAATTAAAAAATCTATAAAATAATAAAAAAAATATTTTATCACTTTTTAAATTTTTATTTCTTACTTTAGATTGCTTGACTGCCTTATATACTTTACTGCTTTATATTTTTAGTTGATTATTTTTTTCTCTTGCACTCTTACTTTTTATACTTTACTTTGCTGATTTGTAATTTACTTTTTATTGTTAGTTAATTTATTTAATTATTTAATTACCTTCTATTTATTTTTTTTTAATTTTTGTCTCATATTGCTTTTTGTATATAGTAGATTTACTACTTTATATCTAGAGTTCTTTATTTACATGTATAATATTTTTTTTTGCTTTCTATAGCCTAGTAATTTACTGCATTTTATAGCTTAGAATAATTTACTACTTATATAATTAGTGATTTTTTATTTTCTAAGTAGAATAGACTCCTTATCTTTTATTTAGATTACAAAGTTACCTTTTATTCTTAACTATAAGATTATCTTATTTGTATAGCTAAGTAGTTACCTTAGTTATTACTGTCCATTATTCCTAGTGATTTACTGCTTTTCATAGCTTAGAATAATTTATTACTCTAAAAATAGATTTGATTTATTGCTTTATTTATAGGTTATCTACTTACCTTTTAATCTTAGCATTATTTAATTTCCATTTAATTAGATTCACTAGATTTTCTAATACCTAATTAACTTAATTTAAAACTTACCTCTTATTTCTTCTTGCTTAAAGATGAAATAATATAAAAAGAATACAAGACACCATATAATACTTGACTAATATAAATAAACTAATTAAATCTTAAAAACTACTTAATATGTTTGAACATCTTTTCTTTTTGCATTATATATTTTCATAAAACAAGGCACTTAATCTAATTAAACAAGATAAGGTGGAGATTTGATCACCCTTCTTTGGCCCATAAATCATAATTTTGTATTTGCATTGACCTAAGCCTCTAACTTAAAATTAATTAGACGTTGGTCTTTAAGGACTCTCGAGCTTAATAGGATAAGAAATCTTATGAGTTGGACCGGATTAAGGTTGGTCAGTTTAATTGGTGTCTAGAAAAATAGTTTAGGAATTACATCCCAAAGGAAGGTGGTTTATTAATTAGTTTCGTTTGCTGGTCTGACCAACTTAGCTGGTGTCTAAGAAAAATAATGGGGGACCCCACCAACCTTATACTTATCTGGCCAATTAAGTTGCTAGCTTTTTACTTGAAGTGCTCGAAGGTGACCATAGCAGTTAAGAACTATCTAGATCTAGGTTAACCCTAAGATAGAGTTGATTTGATTGCATCACTTATTTGAAAAATAATAAAAATAAAAATAATTAAAATAATTTTTACATCTATCACCTTTAGGTCTAAGACTTTCTTAGGATTCTCATCTTCAGAACTTCTCTTTTTCTTCCTCTTTTCTTTTTCTTCTCTCTCTCTTCCTTAAAAAAAATAAAAAAAGGATTGTTCTGATCTAGACCTCCTGAAATCAATCAGAACAATCCGATAAATTAGATCTGTGCTAGGAATATAGATTTCTACAGTAGAGAGGATGAGCTGTCCCATAAATTAGATCACCTACTAGCTATTAGACACTCTCTTTCTATATTTTTTCTTCTTACACAACAAGTTGAATGCCCAGCCGCGCATCAATTTTTTGAGTTTAGGTATGAGCAAGTTCATCAAGATCAAATCCAAATAGCCTACGAACTAGAAAATAATTCATTTTTTAATGACTACAATCTAGGTTAGGGTGTTCAACCAATTTTTTTGTGGAACCCACACCGAGTGGGTACCCCAACAATACAAGGATCTATGTTTGTAGAAGCACCCTATTACGATATGCCCTATTCATAATATCAACCTTTTTCAACTATCTATAGCCCATCTTTTGAAGAGAAGATTTTGCAAACACTAGATATAATTGAAAGCACCAATCAGCTCCTTCACTCCTCTATGCAATTCTTAACCAAAATAGAAATTTAAGTCAATCAATCAGTAATACAATCAGTAGAGAAGAAGAAGAGCTGTTTAGTCAGTCTGAGAGTAACCCAGAAGGACAATACTTGGCTAAAAATTTTAATGTCTCTGTAATTTTTTTAAACAATCGATTGTGACTCTTGAAAATGAAATGGTCTTAGAACAATCCTGTACAACCAAAACGACCAATACATATAACTCGACTAAGACAAAAACATATAGGAAGAAATTCGAATGGTGAGATGAACCAATTCCATCATCACCCTACTTACCTATAGCCCCCTTCCCAAGTGCCCTAGAATCATCCACTTCTTTTTATGGGAAGGACAAACAAATAGGTGAAATACTGGAATTAGTTGAGACTTTCCAAAGATCATAAATGAATAACATAATAGAGAAAGTTACACCCATAATTCTCTTTCAGAATTTCTTAGATCCTTGTTTAGCTCACTTCGGGATTGACGATTTTGATGTCAATAGATATATCACAAAAATAAATGATCTAGTCGATACATCCTATTCTAAAACTATCATACTTTGGATCGAAAAATATGAGCCATCAACTAACCCCCCAATAGCTCTCTTATTAGAATCACCACCTGCTCTAGAACTGAAGCCACTTCCTGACGTACCTACTAATATCCTTCTAGTGATCCCTAATCAGGAAGTCTAATTTGTAGGTATTCTAAAAGTACATAAAGAAATTGTTGGATGAAATATCTTCGAATTGAGAAACAATGATATTGAGATTTTTATGACTGATTTCTCTATTTTTGGCATTACCTTCGAGGATTGTCTCCAAAATCTTTCTATGATGTTAAAATGATGTATGGAGACAGATTTAGTGTTAATTTGAAAAAATATCATGCTATAGATTGAAAAGAGATGATGTCGAAACATGTCATACCTAAGACAGGGATTCGAGTAGATCAGGTTGTAATTGAAGAAACTCTTAAACTACCAATCTTAATCTCGATGCAACAAACACAATCTCTTTCTGATCATCAAAAAAATTATGAGAATATTGTTAGTCTCTGATATTGCATGCTTGCCCAGTACATTCTATTGGTCCGGACTAATCATTGTAGAGCATTCCACGAATATTTTTCGGCTATGATGATAAGGCCTCCTAATTGGCCTTATCCTTTTGAAACTTTGAGGGACATACCCAAGTTGGTTATAGGTGGGACTCTCTCGTAGCGTCCGACTGGAGACGTTAAACTTAGCGTTTGTTGGGAGGCAACCCAGCTTATAAATTTTTTTTTTTATAAAAATTTTTGAAAAAAATAATTAGCCAAGTTAGATCTTTACAATAGAGTATAAAAAAGTGAGGCTATTAGCCAAGTTGGAGGGAGTATCACGATCAATGGAGTCAAGAACACACTACGTCCAGTAATGAAGGACCTCTCAATCAACATTGCACATATCGAACTCAGATGGTGTCTTTCTTTGTTATATTCTATTTTAGCTTTGTTATAATTCTCTTCTTCCATTGAGGACAATAAAAATTAAGTGAGGGAAAGAATAACTAATTTAATTAAGTCCTCGAGTATTGTCAGAAATAATTAGCTCTATGTACCTAAATTTTATCTCGATTTGGAGTTAATCAGGTATCTTAATCAATGAGTGATTGACGATCTAGATAATTTTAGAGATATCGAGGAGAAAATTATTAAGAATACCCAATAAATAGTTGGATTTAGATCGGAATGAATTTTGGAGTAATTCTAGAACTCTCTTCTTACCTATCTCGATGAAGAATTTGCTTCATGGGCGTATGGGTATAAATATCAAAGTATGCAAAAAAAATCTTAATAAATTTTTTTTTTAGCATTTCTCACTAAGTAATCGGGTCCTTTCATCTAAGTAAGCGTTGTTGTTCGCATCAAAAGGTGAGAATGTGAAAAAATCTCTTGTATAATCAGTCTTAACTCGTAGCCTTTTTGACTCGAGTCAGTAAATTTGAGGGGTGTTTTATACCTAATGTCCTAAAGCCAACTGGTTTGAGAGTCATTGACCTAAAGCTTGCTACAATAGTCAATTAGAAAGCTTAAAGGGTTAGGACATTGCACTGATTGTACATGAAAATATTCTTCCAAAATAATAATAATAATAATAAAGAAAGAAAAAAAAATAGAGAATAAGGAGAATAAACTGCAAAAAGATACTAAACCAAATCCATAGTAAGCTAGAGGATTTAAAGAGTATAGTAGAGAGTTGATGAAAAAAGATATCTAAAATTTCTATGGCTAATACTTAACCACTAATTGGGTCAAATTGATAATCCAATGAAGTACCTCTTTAATGATCTAGCTGGATATCAGCTACCGTTAGGAATGTCTAGGATAACTTTTGATTCCAAGATAATTTGGTGCACATTGCTAATATATCTATTTTACTCAAGGATGAGTAAAGTTCAAGTTGGAAAGTGTGATGAACACTTAATTTAAGTCACTAGAGACATTAAATATTATAGTAATTGATGTTATTTTATTAAATTTTGATGCTCTCTAGTCTATTTTGTAGATAATTGAGAGTTTGAGTTCATACGATTCAAATTAGACTTAAATCAGATCAGATTTGAGTGAACCAGATAACAAACTCCTATTCAAGTGTGAACATGACTTAAATCTCAAGGACTCAGATTAAAAGATCACTCTTCATGAAGATCTAAGTGTGAATACAACTTATTGATCAACGGAGGAAAAGCAATATGAAGATTCAAAAATCTTTATTCACACTCCCACCTCTCTTTTCATGAAACCCTAACCTCCTCTCTATCAATACACTTCAGCCATCCTTTCTCAAGGCATCAGCCCCCTTATGGGGTACCTTCATCTTCTCTCTTCTCTCTTCCTCCTCTCCTCCATTAAAGCTCTTCCTTTTCTCTCTTCCCATCAAGCCAACGCCTAAGTTTCTCTCCAAGCTGTTGCCCTCATCTCTCTTTCTCTCTTCTGCATAAATCTAGAAGAGGTACTAACCCTAGCACGCCTTCCATCAAATTTAGGAGAGATCATAATCCTAGTGCTACTATCTTTTTTTTTCATATTTTCATACTTCATCTACCATTCTTTTTTGGAGTTTCTGTACCAAGCCTTCTAGCCATCCTACCGCTGTCTGCACGGAGGAAGACGAAAGGATTCAAAGGAGCGCATCTACCATCGGGCACAGCGAGAAGACCAACATGGTTTAGTTATCTTGTATCGTAATTTTATTTCTTTTTCTTTATGTATGCTTCTTTATTTGATTAATGAAAAGTAATTTTATTATAATTTTCATGCTTCTTTCTTAGTTTCTTGCAATCTATCATTCTTTTTTTTTTTGTATTTTCAAAATAATCAACTAAGATCTCTGTGAATTCGATTCCGATCCACCCTATCTATATACTAGTAAGCAGGTTTAATTTTATTATGCTACGACATACATCACCTATTCCATTGAATGAGTTGCCCAGATAAGAATTTATCTTTATATTTTTTATTTTTAAAATCTTTGAATCTTATGGGGGTATATAAATTAAAATTCACAGATTTTTTGACCATTTTTTATCGTTTCAAATATTTAATATATATTAAATATTTTAATTGTCATAATTTCTTGTTTAAAAATTTTGATCTTTTTTTGACTGTTGGAGAAGAATTATTGGACTGATTTTATTTGAGTGATAATGGATTTTAATTGACTTGTATGGGGATTACACCTTTGGATGTCTATAAAAGGACTTCCCCACTAATACATTGAAAATAATCCTCATCTTCTTCCATCTTAAGTAGCTCAAGAATAAAGAGTTACTTCATCCTCTAAATCTTTCTTCAAGTGTCTTCCTCTTTTCTTTCTTAGCTAAATTTCTGACAAACTATAAGTTCACTGAGGACCTGTTAGAGTTACAGCATCTCTAGTAGATCAGATTCATTATATCTTGAAGAAAAATCGAGTCTGAAGTCCATACTGAAAAGAAGATAATCAGAATTTCTTTAAAGATCAGTGCCTAACATGTCTCGGATCCTAACAATCCAATAATTAGATTATTTAGCAGTGATCTGGTAATAAAATTTTACTATTTCTTTTTACCCTTGAGATTCCAACATTTATTACATGATACACACTCTTTAAACTATCATAACTGCTGTTGCGACATTGAAATGTGCTTTCAAACCTTGCTCAGGTCCTCCAAACCTGCCATATGAACACACCCACCTTGTGGGTCTAACTACATACGGAGCTCTCTAATGTAGTGGGCCCAAACTTGTAGCATGGCAGCAAAAACATTTAAAACTCATCAGAGCAAAGAAGGATTCAGCATGATCGCTCCTCTTGATTTGGACGGGGGTGGTTGGAGGGAGGATAACAAGTTCGAGAGAAAATGGCCAAAATAAACTCGAGACGAAAGCTAGCAGGTTGTTGTGGCCCCTCGGCCGTTCGGTACGTAAGCCTGTCCTACAGAGAACCCCAATACAACTGGAGATACTCTTTCCAATGGTGGGCTACGGGTCATGGTATCTAAATGACGTGGTAGTAGATTCAGAACCCATGCAAACTTGCACAACAAAATTGTAAGAATCTTTCCCCTTGTAACTTTTTGTATGACAAGTGGGTTCTGTTGGACAAGATAAATGAAAGAAAGGAGAGATATTTTAATGGATTGAGAAGGTCTTGTTGATTGGGAACCATCATGGAATGTGACGCATTTTCTGATAGAAGTACATTGCTTGATAAAATATCCAAATGGACGGAGCCCACAACTTGTTGCCTCGTTCTTAATTTCCTTGGGAAATGGGGAAATGATAGCCTATCACGTGCAGTCTCTGTCATTGAATAGTTCGACGGGTGACATAGTGTTGGATCACATTAATTAATATTATATATTTTTATTAGAAGTATTATTATTAAGACAATGATACGTCCAAGATTCGTATAAAATGCCACTCTTTTATTGTTGGAATAGAGCTGATCATTAGGTGGGCTTTAATTATATTCATTTTTATTAAGACTTCATGTTGAATCCATGATCAGCTCTATCTTAGATGATCCCATTGCTATAGAGCCACTGACAATTCAAATAGACCGAGGCATGATTAATATTTTGATTGATCGGATCATAAGTTTTGATATTTTGTCCGAAAAGATGAGCATGATATTTATCAAATATTTATTATTTTAATTTAAAAAAAATATTTTTTAAATAAAAATATTATTTAAAATAAATTATATAGCTTACTCATATGTTTTTTTATTGTATCTTAATTAGCAACATGTGAAATTATAGATCAAAAGGGAGCTTTAAGATGACCACACATATCCAATCCTCCTCTTTTTTTTTTTTTTTTGGTTCAGATTCCCATACTACGGATGCTAACATTGGCTAGATCAACCACAGTTGAAAACTGAAAAGTTGCACCCTGCAAAGACTTGAAGCTTTTTATTTTGGCCATTGACAATAACAGATCGCACCAATTAATCGTAAGCAATCATTTCTCTCTTTTTTTTCTTTTTTTTTGCCCTAATGCAACATGCTCTACCATAAAAGCTTGCTTGACTTGGCTGGCCTGGGGACAAAATAGTAGGCCTCCTCTTATCAATTTGAGCTGAAATAAATTAATTTTATGCATCTTTCGCTTTTTCATAAAAGCTTGCTTGATTTGGCCGGTCTAGAGACAGACTAGTAGGTCTCGTTTTATCAACCTGAGCTGAAATAAACTTCTTTATGTATGCTTCACTAAAAAAAATTATATGATGGTTCGACTTTTTCTCTGTCTGGCCTATTTTACTTTCCTTTTCTGTTCTATAGGGTAGCAAAGCGGGGGGGTGTGTGGGGGTGTTTTTTTTTAAAATCTTATAAATCAGCCTTTTAAAATTTTATTTGTTGCTTTTCTTTTTTCAGTTATAAAAAATAGTCTCCTTATAAAACTTTTCTCTAGTGCACAAGGGCTTCCATGAAATTTCCAGGAGAGATCTTATATATATATATATATATAATCTATATAATAGAAGAAGTTCATTAATTCAAATATATTATTGTTAGATCTAGAAGCAGATGAGAAGTTTGAATAATCTCTCTCCAAGTTATAGATGTCATATAATTGGCAGCTTTTAAATATTTAAAGTTTTACAAAAAATGATGATTCTCATAGAAGACAAAGTTCTATAATTCTATGAGGAGTGAATTATGAATTAAAAAAAAATGATCATAACTTTTGCATGAGTTTGTTTGTTCTTGTGTTTGTACCTTTTTGTGGGAAGAGGAGCGCTGGTTCATGATATTTTCTTTTGCTGGATCTTGCCAAAGAAAGGAAATTAATGAAATACTAGTACATGCTTTTAAAAAAAAGTCATGCACAGTTTGAGGTTCTCAAAAGAAAAGAGTACCATAAACAATTATATCCATGATATAACATGTGCTAAAAGCCTAAAATATAAATTGGGATCGTTAAGGATAAGGTGCACATGGCCAAAACAATTATTGAATATTTTTGTATGATAACTAGCACAATTTGGAAGCTTTAGTAATTTACAATAATTATAACTCAAGATCAACATGAGACAAAATGACATTGAAAGATATATTTGTGTAGTATGAGTGCCGGGCTGGACCTCGATTAATATTTTTAAAAATTATTTTATTTAATAAAAATTATAATTTTATTAATTTTTATATTTTATTATTATATTTATTTTTATGCTTCCGAAAAAATACCATGCATACTACGTGATTGTATATTATATCAACCACATCGTTTCATTTTTGTAGAGTCATCTGCTAGTTTCAGTAATTAGACATAAAAATTAGATAATCTTATTGGCTTAGAATATAATCATGTCGATGTATATGGTGCAAGATATGTCGGACAACTCTTCTATATAGATCATATCTTCCTGCAAACAATTGCATACAATAATCTATTTTTTCAAGCTTCGTCATAAAATTTTTATCTTCCATTGTGCTTGGAGGGGAGCATTCACCGCACGTGTTTTTACCTGACAACACTATTCCACCCTGCCTGTGGGTGATCTATATATCTCTCCTCCCATCCATGTGATCCACCGAATCTCCACCATTCAAAAATTGCAACCCCAATTGCTTCAAAAGATCACAGCCGTCAAAACCTTTTAATGGTAGATTCTTTCACATCACGCAAGTAAGGGCGGTGGAAAAGGATTAGTGGGTTCGGTAAGGAAGGCCCAAGGCATGGGGTGTGCAGGTGGGGCCCACTGACACCACTCGGTGAATGGGACCTCCTTGTTTTGTTGTCTCTATGGAGACCCCACCTTTACGGCAGCCAATGGTAGAGTGCCACGTGGAGTAGCGAAGGGCCCGGAAAGATTCCAGCGCTTCCCACCCCGGTTGGGAATCCTGGGGAGGTTATCGTTGGGAATTATGGAGGCCTGGGCAGTAGGTAACATAAAGTTAAAACAGGTGAACGGTCAGCGCACGTTAGTATCTCTCGGACAAAATTGTGTACATATAAAATATCTATGCGGGTAATGCATCTAAGCTCCAAGGAACCATCTGATTTGCGCTCGTAGACAATGTTGGAAGACAATACCAATGCCCTGAAATATTTGAAAAAGATATAACTGAATTAACAGAAGGGCCCTTGGCCACTATTGTATATTATGGTAATGAATAAAACAATATTTTTTTTTTTGGTAGAAGAATGAAACATTAATTTTATTTGCATAGTTTAGCTGTTGATGATAAATGTAAAATGAAATAAGAATTAGAATTGTCTTCCTTGATTGTTATAATAGAAATTGAGGAGTTGGATTAATGCTCAAAATGCAATTAGGTTGCTTAGTTGTTGTTACCATAAAAATCATATTGCTACCATATTTCTTAATGTCTAAGTTCATTTTCTTCAAGAAAAGAATACTCTTTTTGATATTAGACAACTTCATTTTTTTATTATTGTCAAGAGATACTTTATCATAAATATTATATTATTAGATTTTTTTTGAGAATTGTTGATAAACTTGGATTATCATATCTAATTGCCAAAAAAATACTCAAACAAAAATCACACAATATTTCCAAAAGTATCTAATAAAGTTCTTTGTATCTTAGGTATGGTTGCCTTTTATTGTATTCATCTTTTTATCAATATTTCAGCAAGAATTAAAAATAAAGAATCTCTAATTTTTTAAAAGTCATATTCATTACATAATTGCAATGTAACAAAATAACTAGTAGAAAATGATCAATATTTAAAATTCAATCATTGATATGCAACCTTGGAGAAGTATCTTCCAAACAATTATAGTCATCACTGACTAAACCTTGCTAATGTATTCAACTCCCGCATAAACATTCTTATGCGTCCTCTCGGAATAACCTCCTGTGTTCCTTTAGACAAGTGAAGCTAGTGGACTCTGCTCCCAATCCGCTTTCAGAGGGTTAGGTTGCGGTTTGGTTCGAAAAGAAAATTTCTCCATTATTTCAAAAGTGTACAAAAAAGCTCCAAGCTGTCCACCACCATTATTTTTACGATAATAATTACTATTAAACAAAAAAAAATTCACCCCTCTACTAGTAATCCTCTATATTATTATTGGTATTGTCATTATTAATTATTAAATCCCTTCCCCACCTTGCTTCCTCTATATATCCGGTGGAGCCACCCCCTACGGAAGAAGAAGAAAGAAATAAAGGAGACGCCTTTTCTTCCTCTTCCACCCAAAAAAATCCCATTTTTACCTCCCCGTTCGCCCCCTCCCCATTCAAATCCAGCGCCATGGGTCCCGATTCCTCGCCCGTGGCCGCCGCCCTCCTCCTCCTCCTGGCCCTGGCCTCCACCGCCGCCGTCTCCTCCTCCGCCAGCATGTCCATCCTGAGTTATGGGGAGAGGAGCGACGATGAGGTCCACCGTCTCTACCAGGCCTGGAAGGCGCAGCACGCCCGGTCCTACAACGCGCTCGACGAGGACGAGCAACGCCTCGAGATCTTCCGCGATAACCTCCGCTTCATCGACCAGCACAACGCCGCCGCCAACGCCGGCAAGTACTCCTTCCGCCTCGGCCTCACCCGCTTCGCCGACCTCACCAACGAAGAGTACCGCTCCACCTACCTCGGCGTCCGGACCGCCGGCTCCCGCCGCCGCCGGAACTCCACCGTCGGCAGCAACCGGTACCGGTTCCGCTCCAGCGACGACCTACCGGACTCCATCGATTGGAGGGACAAGGGCGCGGTCGTGGATGTCAAAGACCAAGGCAGTTGCGGTCCGTATCTTCTTTCCTTTTCCTTAGCCCGGCAACTTTATTACCATTTTGCCCTCCCAGTTGACGGTTAGGTCGCTAGATCCTTGCTTCTCTATATAAGGGTTTTTTGGTCATTTTGTCGCCGGAAAGTCTTTTTTTTTTTTTTGTCCATTAGCTAATTCCGATCAGTTCTAAGCTTGCTTACTCATTTCTTTAGATCTGCTATTATACTTGGAATTTTTTGTTGGTTGATGATTTCTACTAAGCTGCTAAACTGTGTGTGAGTAAGAATGTAAAGGTGTGGATACACTGTAAAATTATTGTGTCAGTAAAGGAAGTGAAGAAGAATTGGAGATCTGATGGTGTTTCTGTGTTCTGTTATGGTGTTGTAGGGAGCTGCTGGGCATTCTCAACCATTGCAGCGGTGGAGGGGATCAACCACATCGTGACCGGCGATCTGATATCGCTGTCGGAGCAAGAGCTGGTTGACTGTGACACCTACTATAACCAGGGCTGCAATGGGGGGCTCATGGATTATGCATTCGAGTTCATCATCAGCAACGGGGGGATTGATACCGATGAGGACTACCCTTACACGGGCCGGGATGGTAGCTGTGACCAGTATAGGGTAACTTGCTGATTCATCTTCTCATATGTCGGTATTTCGGCCTCTGTTATTTCTTCCTTGGTTATAATTTTGATGGGGTGTTTTACTTTGTGGTGCTGCAGAAGAATGCACATGTTGTTACCATCGATTCATACGAGGATGTTCCGATTAACGATGAGAAATCTCTGCAGAAGGCAGTAGCAAACCAACCTGTTAGTGTTGCTATTGAAGCTGGTGGCAGGGCATTCCAACTTTATGAATCGGTAAGTTTCTAAGCATGCAACATAACGTTACGTTGTTGGATTTGAACAACCGTTTTCTATGTATTTGGATTTACGTGCCGTGTCATATAGTTTATCAAAAGCAATAATTTAGTTGTTAATTCTGCCCCCTATACATGAATTGCTGCATAGAGCGTCCATGATTATCCTAGAAAAAAACTCTTATGGCGATTGCAAGTATAATTTAGTGTAATGGATGTGGCTTATAAAAATAATCAATTTTCTGCCAAGATCTTTGAAGCATTTTGAGTTTAGCTTATTTAACATGATCCAATGCTTGTTGGATCAGCTGTATGCAAAGTTTTGCAAAGGACTGAGATGTAAGAATGAAAGGACTTTCCACCATATAGTACATTATGCAGATCCTTGAAATGTAAGCATGGGAAGAATCTTCTTTACCTTTTTGGTCTTTATATTAGGCAGTTTATTATGTCAGTATCTTCGCTGAAATTTGCGAAGTGTCAGCTATTCTGCAAGTATATTGGTCCATGCTTTGCTGGTTGTTAACGTCATGGTTGTGGATTTCAGTTGCCATGTTTTACCCTCCTCCATGTCCATAAGATTGCTAACTATTAGTGATCATTATTAATGATTTACAAGTTGTCTACTATATATTTCAATCAAGAATCATGGATCAAAGAATGTCTTGGACATGAAAGCCCAAATCATGTTAAAGTTCAACTAGATGTACAAGTACAACTTCCATCCTTGATATATTCATCAACACTGATTTATAATGCCCACTTATTAGGTGATTAAGTATATTTAAATTGGTTATTCATTTTTCTGAAAAGGTATAATGATAGTTATAGCGTATTCCGTCTTTGCTCTACGGTCTATAAAATTCAAAATTAACACCAGAAGTTTTGCAATCTTGGATTTCATAGTTTGGTCAAGGGATTCCTCTTGGAGCTATTTCTTATTTTGAGATGTATAATTGAAACTTTCAGTATTCTGTAATAGGCTTTCTGTTCTTTTGGTGTGTTGTGTAACGATTTGCATGTTGTGGCTGCACCTAGCAGGCTGTTGTTCAATAGTCAAATTTGGCTGTCCATTCCATCCCAGCTTGCACTATAGTCACATGGCATCTTGAACTTTCAGAAAGTACAAACTTGTCCTCGATCTTTTCCTTGTCGACAAAGTTTTCTCAGCAGCAAACAGAGACCCCATGCCTTTATGTTTTTCTTGCTAACGTATTCATTTTACTTGTAAGTTTAGCTTATCCAGAATTGTCAGGGTCATTATCTATATTAACAAGCTCATCTGATCCATTACTGGATGCAGAGCACCTTAATATGGACTGATTGCATAATTATTCTCTACACTTCATAGATCACGTCAAATTTTTTATTGTAATGAGACATCTAAATTACATATAAGATGACATCTGAATTACATAAAAGACAAATAGATTATTGAACATATGATCCTCTGGTTGCTTGTTTGTGACTTAAATGTGTTTCCCCTGATCTTTATTTATTTTCCTTTGAACTCAGGGAATATTCACTGGATACTGTGGGACTGAGCTGGACCATGGTGTAACTGCGATAGGTTATGGCAGTGAGAATGGCAAGTACTACTGGATTGTGAAGAACTCATGGGGATCAGATTGGGGAGAATCTGGGTACATAAGGATGGAGCGCAATATTAATTCAGCCACAGGCAAGTGTGGTATTGCAATGGAGGCATCATATCCCATAAAGAATGGCCAGAACCCGCCCAATCCTGGTCCATCACCTCCTTCCCCTTCGAAGCCTCCGACTGTTTGTGATAGCTACTATTCCTGCCCAGAAAGCATGACATGCTGCTGTGTCTATGAATTTGGAAGCTACTGCTTTGCATGGGGATGCTGCCCACTTGAGGGTGCAACCTGCTGTGAAGACCACTATAGCTGCTGCCCTCATGACTATCCCATTTGCAATGTTCAGGAAGGAACTTGCCTAGTGGTAACTCCCTACCTTGGAAAATAAGTTTTCATGCTTTCTACTCATTATGCATCCTAGTCTGAAATCATCCTCATCAGCAGAGTGAAATTTAAATCCCTTGCTGATAATTTGGATGATTTCTTGGCGAAATCATCTGAGGCCTGATCCATGGTCAGGCTGAGTGGCATAGATCAGAGCTTCCCATTTTCATTTTTGCAGTCTCAGTTCTTTATTCTCTGCTGGTTGACAAACGCTACTAGACTGTCTTCTCATAATTTAATTTTCAGATGACCAACCAATAGGAAGTTATCCCTTCACATTACCATACATCCATCCTTATTTTGAGAAATTGCAACATATCTGTCCTATTTCGCAGACCTGATACTTTTTTCCTATAACATGATATAGTGACTTTCAAACTTGATGTGAATGTATATATGTTTTTAGGTAACCTTTTTCGCACTGACCCCTTTGTTTTTTCTAATTATGTCATTTGGTTTGACACACAGAGCAAGAACAACCCACTGGGAGTGAAGGCTACGAAACGCATTCCTGCAAAGCCATATTGGGCTTACTTTGGTGCTCAAGGCGAGAGGAGCAGTGCTTGAGAATGCATTGTTTATCGCGCACGAAGAAGTATGGAAGTGATGGAATTGGTACTCGACGCCTGTGCGCTCGTCATGAATTAGAGAGCTGTTCCTGGCCTATTTGATGATAATCAGAAGCTCTTGTAGATATATCTGTCAGTTGTCAGATTAATTAAACAACATTTTTATAACACTTTGCTTTTATAATCATGTAGATTAATTCAACTGGATTCAGATGTTGTTTTAATGAGCTGTATTGTTTCCCACCATCCTTTTCATGTTATTTATAGCATTCTATAGCTTCCAATAAGAGCAAATTTAGCCGTCTCTTCTTTGAGTTCTTTTGGGACTGTTGAGAGTGCCATCATTATGCAGCATTTTGCTCTGCACCAACTTTCAGGTCCGCTAGATATCATTGTCCACCTTGTTCTGGTTATCCCGAGATCAAGGAAAAGGCATTTGTTTCCTAGCAAATTTAAGTTTGGGACAGTACCTTCCTTTCGGTTCCCTTCCGGTTCTTAGGAGGCAATAGATGATGGTGGATGACCACCAAATGTTGTCGGCTTTGAGCATCCTTTATCATCTATTGATCTTTGTATCACCATTTTCCTCAAAAAATAAATCTTTATATCGCCAGAAATGGATAATGATCCAACAGAACAGTTTAGCAAGCAACATAAAATTTTTGAAGATCTGACACAGGGAAAGGCTAAGAACTTTTTAGGGAAAAGTATAACCAGACATCTCATATGAATTTTAGTGCTCCTTGTGAAGCTTACTATGGAATGCACTTCTTCATGCCATTTGTCAGAATCATTCATTTACATATTTATTTATCACCTACATAAGCTCAGAGTTGTTCTTTCTTTTTTGTTCCGAGACCACAGCTGTACTCATCAATTTTGCTTATCATTTCTGCCAGAAGATTGCTTTTGCTAGCTACTCGTGTGGCAAAGTTAAAAGATATTTGCGGCCCTATTTTAGGCATGAAGGATGTGGGAGACATCAGCCCCTGATATTTGAACTAAGATGACAGTGGTAATAATTGGTGAAACAAACGTCCTTCTAATGAAGGTGGTCCAGAAGCTTGAGTCTTGAGCTGATAATTGCTTCTGGTTGAGTCGCGTTCCTCCTGGAGGGCCTCGCTGGATGCTCAAATGCTTCATCATAAGTCCCCATAGGGGGTGGCATCCTTGAAGTAGAGAAGGGAAGGAAGAAAGGGGCAAGAATCACTGCCTTTTTCAATAATTTTGGAGTTTCATATTCAAAGTGAAAACAAATGACCTGCGCTATCCTGAAAGTCTCTGGATTGTCTATTACCACAATTGCCAGCTTGATTTACTGTAGGCTACCTTAGAATTGAATCGAATGGTTAATCTTGAGATCACAGGTCATCACAAGTTACATTTCTGATTGCCAGAATCATGCCATCATGCTGCTTCTCTAAATCGTGGGAACTCAAGATCATCTTGATCTTGTTACTGCAGAAGCTTTGCGGCCAAACCTAGGTTTCCAAAAATCAAAATTGCTTGCAACATTTTGTGCCGTCCTTGTTTCTTTATGAAAAGAAAAAAACTTGCTCCAAATATCTCCACTATTTTTTTTTGCCTAAAAAATATTTAAAAAAATTAATGAGAAATATCTAATTGAGTTTAAACTTAAAAATAGCTATCCACTTAAGTTTTAAGTAAAAAATCATCTCCATTTGAAACATAACTTAAAAGTAACCATCCAAATGGGGTGAAATGACTCAATTGTCCTTGCAGCTATAAAGCAACACTATACTATTATAAAATAATACTATACTATTATAAAATAAGACTGCTATAATAAAAATAATACTATACTATTATAAAGTAATACTACACTATTATAAAGTTATACTACACTATTATAAAGTAACACTGCATTATTATAAAGTAATACTATAATAAAAGAATACTACACTATGATAATGTAATGCTATCTTATTGTAAAAGAATACTACACTAATATAATACAATAAAACAACATTATATTATTATAAAAGAATACTATACTAATATAATATAATACTATCTTATTATAAAGGAATACTATACTAATATAATATAATAAAGCAATGCTGTATCGTTATAAAGAAATACTATACTAATATAATGTAATATTATCTTATTTTAAAAGAATACTGCACTATGATAATATAATACTATAATATTTTAAAGGATATAAGGGTATAAGGATAATTTCAGCCAAAATGGATAGTTGCTTTTAATTTATGTTTCGAATGGATATGTACTTTTATATAAAACTTATTTGAAGAGTTGCTTTTAAATTAAAAATAGAGCTGATAATTTATCTCTAGTTCTCTAAAGATATTAGCTTTTTTTTTTTTTTTTTTTTTTTTTTTTTTGACTCGGCATGTTTCTATAATATTTGGTTCCAATTTATAGCCTCTCTGGGGCATTTTTGTTCTTATCAGGGTAGTGTATGTCATCGCATGATCTTTGCTATTCCAAATATATACAGTTAGGGACTTCTTTGCATTCTGGTAATGCTACCTACGCAAGGATATGGCACTCCACATGGGACCTTCCAAGTGGGAAGCTTCGAACTCACGTCAAGGAAAAAAGAAAATTGAAAGAATATCTAACGTTGTTTCAAGCTGTATCACCAATTGCTATAGGGGATTAAATGTCCAATTTTATAAGCAGGTTCCTTGTGGAATTCTATACAAGTTTTTGAATGCATAGGTTCTCATCCATTTATGGCATCAAAATGCTAGCATTTCTCCTATTAGTGAGGTGCTTTTCAACAGATGCAGCAATTATTCTTACACCTAGTATATGGTTCCAGTGTCCTTTGAATTAATATTATGCCAGAAGATAGATCGGAAAGGATGTCTACATTTGGACGAGTTCTAAAATAAAATCAGCAGCATCATTTATTTTTCTCTTTAAGTTGACAATTTTCTTTTGAGAAAGCATTTAAATTCAATTATAAATATAAAGGCTCTCGGATTATTGTAAGCTTGGTTTCTAGAGATAGACAAGGGAAAAGGAAAAAAGAAAAGAAAGAACAATTAGTAGATGATCCAATCCTAACCCATCCAAGCAGTGTACAGAGCAAAAACATTCAAATGAAGCAAACAAGGCAGAGCTAAAAGCAAGGATCCAAGAGCGGTAGCAACATATCAACTCAGCCATATCAGCAACTGTGTTGAACATACACAGCTAAAAACAAGGATCCAAGAAAATTACAAGTCTCCAATAGTCAGTCCAATATTAATAAAAACTAGCTAACAAAATTTCGTCTTTCCAAGAAAAAGGGGCATATTTCGTCGCATGCTATCACTTTTCAACAAAATTGACGTATTTGATTGGGAGAAGGTGGTAATTTTCACATGTTTGGTTTGGAGATGGTGGTAACAATTTTGCATCTTTCCAAGAAAAAGGGCCATATTTCGTCGCATGCTATCATTTTTCAACAAAAACGACGTATTTGATTAGGAGGTGGCAATTTTCACATGTTTGGTTTCGAGATGGTGGTAGCATAATTGGGGGCTCCAGACATGACTTTCTAAAAAGTACCTTGCCAACTTCCATTGTGGTGTGCTGAAATTGGATCTGGCAGGTGAATGCTTGCGTTTCGAAACAATTCCTTCTAATTAGTGAGAACTATATTATATAACGATAGCCAGGAAGATTGGTTTGGTTGATAGCTCACAATCTTGATAAAGCAAAGCAATGAACGGCATAACATAGTATAATATTGTATAGGATAGGATAGCATAGTATAACATAACATAATATAGTACATCATGGTACAATATAGTATAGTATAGAATAGTATAGCACTATATAGTATAGTATAGCATAACATAATATAGGATAGCACAATATAGGATGTTGTAAATAGTGTAATATAGTGTAGGGTAGGGTAGGATAGGATAGCGTAGCATAGATGGAATATCATAATGTTGTATGCATAGGATAGCATAGCGTAGTATAGCATAGTATAGCATAGCATAAGATAGTATAGTATAAAATAGTATAGTATAGCATAGTATAGCACATAATAATATAGCATAAAAAATATAGCACAGTATAGGTACTTTCCATTGTCTGCAATTAAAAAACTATTATTATAAAATATTCTTAGTTTATAAATTATTTATTTTGATATTTTAATTTACATAATATAATAATTAATATTATAATGTTGAATAGTATAATATAGTATGTATAGTATGATCTAATATAATATAATAATATGATAATAAAAAGATACTAAGTGAATTCATGGTTAAAGCATCAACCAAAGAATAGAACAGCATCTAAATTATTCTCAGAAAGTGGAAGTAGATATGCTTGGACCAACTCTTTGCTTGAATAAAAAATTTTCTGGCTAAAGCATCTCGGCATCCTTGATTTCCTTTCTGTAGGACTGTAGACGATAGGAAGGTTGAAATTGACTGCTCTACAACCAGAAAGGTAGAGCTTTGCGGTGAATATGGGAGATGCTTATCAAGTCAGCATAATGTAGTATGGTATCACCATTTGACAAGCTTAAGGCAAACTGAAAGCTAAAAGAGGAAGTGTTCTTAGTATTCCCATTGTTGCTGCATATGCTTATCAAGTTCTTCTGTGATAATAATCTGATCTAAAGCCTCAAGGAATTTCTCTAATTATCCGTTCTAAAGCCTCGAGGAATTTCTGTATCTCATCAATTTGAGATTTGAGTATCAGCTAAGCTTCTATAAATTGCGACACTGATAGAAAGAATCAGTAATAACAGCTTCTACAAATTAGGCTGTCTTTAAGGGATTTGTTTACCTGGTAGGTAAATCTCATAAGAAATACCAGGCAAGATATTAGTAACAACAATATTCTTTTTCAGAGTAATAACAGCAAAATCGCCAAATAATGACCTCTCCAACACAATTACTTATTGCTATAATAAAACAATGGATGCTTCTTGTCCAACAGCAGTGGTTGTTCCGGAGTTGGCTCTCAGCATACCCTTGTTTCTCTTCACAGTCTTCTAAAACTTTCGAGTCCTTTTTTTTTTTTTTCCTATTAGTTTTCTTTTTAAGAGTAGAGAAGTATCTGAGGCTTGCAACTTTTAACAAGAAATGTAACAACCCAAAATAGTTAAGCTAGTGCTATTTAGATTTTTTTGATCCTATATAAATATTCATAGTCTTCCCGGTGCATAAGCCGATACAGGACTCAAGCTGCAGTGTCCCTTAGTTCACATGTGTAATGGACCAGGTTTATTCTAATATCATTTGTAATAATTCAAAATATCACCTAAAAAAAATTAGTCGGAAAATATTTTTTAGATTTTTTAATCTTGTATATATATGCAAGATCTATTCAGTGCATAACTGATATGGGACTGAACGCACGTCCAAATGAGTCCTTGCAAAGAGTTTGTTGATGGATCATTGGTTTACATTTGTGGTTTTACAGCCTATTTCTCCTTGTTTCTGACTTGTTACGTCTCCAGAAGCTGTCATTAACTGAAAAGCCATTTCCTAATCAAATCAACAGATCGACAATGTGTTGAAAAAGCAAATCCTAATTATAGGGAAGCAACATCATTTTTTTTTCTGTGTGACTCCCTGCCATTAGTTTATTACTTCTAAGTTAGGGCATCTTGGTAGAATTAATAGTTCATTTGTTTTATATTTCACGTACTGCAACAAAGAGAGGTTGAATCATATCAGCAAGTTCTCATTCTTCACCTCCTGGATCTATTAGACTATTACTAATGACAGATTGCATGTTTAGTTAGGGCGCATTTGGTTATACTTTTTTATTTTTGATTTTTGATTTTAAAAAAATATTTTTTTATTTTTTTTTGATTTTTGCTATGGAGTAAAAGCAAAGAAACAAAAAGTATGTTTGGTAATTACGTTGCTATAAAGCAAAAAGCAATATTTGGGGATGGCAGGTGAAGAGCTCGATGAGGGAGAAAGATTCGGAAAAAGAAGAAGAAGGGGGTGGAGAGGTGAAGAGCTCGACGAGAGAAAAGAATTAGGCTCTTTACTTTTTGGTTTGGCATTTTAGATGTGGAGAAGCAAAAAAAATAGAAAAGTAAGTTTAGAAAAGCAAAAAAACTTTTGTTTTGTATATAAAGTAATTATTTTGATTTTTACTTTTTATTTTTTATTGTATTACCAAATATTACTTTTTAATTTTTATTTTTTAAAAATCAAAAAATAAAAAAATATTTTTTTAAAGGCTAACCAAATGCATCCTTAATTATCTGATCCATTTGTAAGGACATAAAAACAAACGATCAAATGCTGGAAATTCACTTCCAACCGTGTGAATTTTGTGAATAACTTATTGAAAGTAATTATTGAGACTTCCAAACATACATTCTCTTGGTAATAATGCACAGACCAGATAGAAACTTTGGAGTGGGATAAGCTGATATTTTAACACTATTAGCCTATAACCAATGGGCATCATCTTGCCTGGCTATTTTGGATTGTCCCTTCTCTTACTTTCTAGTAGGTTCAGATGCAGTGCTTTGTTGGTTTACCTTGCAGTACATAATACTTCTCAGAACTTATATTCTCTTTCTTTTTGACAAACACATCCTTTTATTGTTTGTCCCCCCTTTATTTTCAATGATAGCACATCATTACTGTTTCATCGATGGCTCTTCTATTTCCTGTACGAATGCGAAAAGTTGTTGGAAAAAAGAATTTCTATTGGAATGGTCTGAACACAAATGCGCAACTTTGTCCACTCCCTTAATTAATAGCACTCAGATCTGTTTTCTGATAGCCTTGACAAGAACCTTTCACAGCAAAGTCAAAGAGACAACTAATTGCCACTTAAGCAGAGTTTTGATGTTTGTGATGATTAAAACAAACACTAGGCCATATGAGTTCCCTCCATGTTCATTTAATGATTGAAGTAATTGACAAGCATAGGGGACCCAATTTGCACCAGATAGCATAAATTTGATGAGTGACACTGTTAAAGCATAGGAGTGATATCTTATGTTCTTCTTGATCAACTTTCTTAAACTAATGCAGTCTCCTCTCAAGGCTGGCTTGAGCAGGGGATGATGAGCTTGAGTTTGCTTTGTCTCACTTCTGATATATTTTTTCTTCACAACAGAGTTCTGATTGTAACTGCAAGATAAATTCACTGCATCAAACTGATTATTATTGTTGTTGTTATCAGAGAGAACTTCATGAAACCGATTATTTCCAGTACAACTTACAGACTGAGCGCCGCTTTAGGTCGAGTCACAGAAGCATACTAAGACTGCAAGACATTGGTGGGAGAAGGGAGGGATAAACTAAACGAGGCTCTTAATTCCCAAGCAAAAAGTTAATTGTTTAAGGAGTCTGGTTGGAGTTAAAATGATCGAGTACTGAAATTCACTTCCAACTGTCTGTATTTGGGGAATAACTTCAAACGAAAAAATATTTGTTGATGGGTACTTCAAATGAAAAACTAATTATGAGTTTCCAAATCTTAATCCATCTAAACGTTCACTGAAAGTAATGTGCTTTCTTATAAATACTTTTCATGACATTTAGTTTCTAGAAGGTGAATGAACCAAACAAAATTCTAGAATGAATAAGACTGGAGTCATGAGTGATGAAGTGAAGGAAGCCAAAACATGTAAGGAATTCAAGAAGTCATGATAAATTATGAGTGCTTTAGAAGCATTGTCATTAATTAGGTGGTTGAAATAGCTCTATCCTATATGCATGTATCAACATATCTCTTCACTTATACGATAGAAGTCAACCAATCAGAAGTAATTCCTCCAAAGAAATCGAAATAAAGTTATAGAGTTCTACAGTAACAACTCAAATATTAGCCTGTTTTTCATCATCTATTCTCATTCAAATACTAATTATTCTAAGAATGGGCACATGAAAATGTGAAGAGAGTAAGCAAGTTGAAGAATTGTTCTCAGTAAATGATTTGTTGCCAATACTACCACCATACATGAGAAACATTATTTTGAATTCTCTTACCTACCATTAAGTTTTTGACTGTTCACAACCCAGCAATATGACCTTGAATGTTATTCTACTTCTAGGAGATGGGCATATCCAAGTAGTCATATATAGAGAGAGCAAAGTAGAAATGATCTTCAGCATGACGATGATGCTTCTCCACAAATGGTGGCATGTTGTGGAGAATCGCATATGATTTCAATATCCCATAACCATTTTGTCCTCCTGATTATAATTTCTAAGAACTGTTAGATCTTCTGCAAGGTTTGAGCAGCCACAATATTTGGTATAATTCTTGTTTTAAAAAGTTGGAATTACTCTGGCTGAACTAAATCTTGATTACCTTAACATCAATCAATAGCTCTTGGACTAACTACTAGAGGTCTGCTTCATGGGGTTTAACTCATCAAAGCTCATGTGTCATATGATTTGGCTCTCAGTTTGATGTCAAACAACTGGGTTAATATTAATTAGGTTAATCTTAGTCTTAGGCTAAATGCTAAAATTGAATCTTAATCTCCATAGACATTATTGGTATATGATACCAGTTAATTCAATCTAGAGAGAGAAAATTCCGCTTAATCCAGGTATAATCTTTCTTTTCTTTTCTCTTTTTTTTTTTTTGGCCTTTTAGCCTCCTTGAGCAAAAATGGTGGCTTACCACCTGAAATCCATTAAGCTCAGAAAACAAAAGCTACTAAGAGGGGTGATATATATTTATATGTTAAATCTAAAAATTATTTTTATAATTTAAAATTTATTTTCATACAAAGAATTTAGATCTAAAATTTTATTTTAGAATCTAAAATTTGATTTTAGAATCTAAAATTTGTGTTTGTGTATGAGGATTTTGATCATAAAAAAATCAAAATTAAGCCATGTAATAAGATTGCATCTAAAGTTTTTGATTAGAGTCATATGGGTCTAATTCGATTAAGTAATTGATCGAACCGAGTCAAGTGTTGATTAGGATCAGATCAATTAAGTTAAATAATCATGCAATTATTGTTGATTGAATCGATTGAGTCCCATGTGTAGATTAATCTCCATAGACATTATTGGTATATGATACCAGTTAATTCAATCTAGAGAGAGAAAATTCTGCTTAATCTAGGTATAATCTTTCTTTTCTTTTCCCTTTTTTTTTTTTGGCCTTTTAGCCTCCTTGAGCAAAAATGGTGGCTTACCACCTGAAATCCATTAAGCTTAGAAAACAAAAGCTACTAAGAGGGGTGATATATATTTATATGTTAAATCTAAAAATTATTTTTATAATTTAAAATTTATTTTCATACAAAGAATTTAGATTTAAAATTTGATTTTAGAATCTAAAATTTATGTTTGTGTATGAAGATTTTGGTCATAAAAAAATCAAAATTAGGCCATGTAATAAGATTGCATCTAAAGTTTTTGATTAGAGTCATATCGGTCTAATTCGATTAAGTAATTGATCGAACCGAGTCAAGTATTGATTAGGATTAGATCAATTAAGTTAAATAATCATGCAATTATTGTTGATTGAATCGATTGAGTCCCATGTGTGGATTAATCTCCATAGACATTATTGATATATGATACCAGTTAATTCAATCTAGAGGGAGAAAATTCTGCTTAATCCAGTTATAATCTTTCTTTTCTTTTCCCCTTTTTTTTTGGCCTTTTAGCCTCCTTGAGCAAAAATGGTGGCTTACCACCTGAAATCCATTAAGCTCAGAAAACAAAAGCTACTAAGAGGGGTGATCCAGAGATTTGATTGGCCACACCAATTCAACTCAGACAGATGACAGGCAGGTAGAAACTTCACACTGGAATATATTTTCAAACTGAGCTTTAACTACCATCAAACTATAAGTAATAGCTATGTTGCCTGTCTAATTTGATCATCCTAAGTCCTACATCACTGTCTGTTCAGATGTGGTGCTATATTGTTTTTGCTGCACAATACATAGGTCTTGATGTCCCTTATTTTTTTCGCAGTTCAATGCCTTTAGTAAAGCATAACTATTCTCTTGATGGCTACACCATCTTTTTTCTGTACGAATGCCGAAAGGTGTTTGAAATATTGTCCAATGAAATGGTCCCAAACCAGCTGCAGAACTTTAAAATCGTCCACAACCAGCTGCAGAACTTTAAAATGGTCCAAAACCAGCTGCACAACTTTTATCTGTTCCTTCAGTGAATAGCAGTTGTTTGGGGTAAGTCAAGCTGGACAAGATCCATTCCTGATGGAGTGAAAGAGACAGCTAATGGCCACAACATCAGAGCATAAATATTTATCACATAAAAAAATATTGCCCCATATGAGTTCCCTCCATGTTAATATAATGACTGAAGCAATTGACAGGCATTGGGACCCAATTTACTTCAGACAACATAATCGTAATGAATGGCACTGTTAAAGCATAGGAGTAATGTTGCTTGGTTCTGCACCTTGAACATTGAATTCTTGTACAAATGCAGTCTCCTCATACCGATTGCTTGAGCAAGGGCTAATGAGCTGGGATTTGCTTTCTGGCACTTCAGATATGTTGAGTTTCCCATTAGAGTTCTGACTATAACTGCAAGTTAAATTTGGCACTTGAAAACCATAATTCCTAGCGGTACTTGGAGATTGAACATGGCTGCTTGGTGGAGTCACAGAAGGTAATCTAGACAGAAGCATCCCGAGACTGTAAGACATTGATGGGAGAAGGGGAGGGATGGACTGGAAAATGGTGTCCTTCATGGTGTTATCCCAATCAAAAGTAACTGACTTGCTTGCAAATTCCTCTTCCTTCTCACAATCAAGTCTCATCCTACACCTCGATATCTCGCTAAGCTGCAGGTTATGCTTGAGCATATTGATATAATGCTCTGAGGAAAGCTGGTAAGGTCGTTGCATAGCAAAGACACCAGGAATGCTCTGAAGGTAATTAAATTTTCTTTGTATATTGATCACGAAGTTAAGATCTTCTGCAACCTTTAGCAGCCAATGAGATACCAATTATTAAAAAAGAACCATAGTTCAACAAATTTATTATATATATATATATATATATATATAAACTATAGATCAAGAAAATCCAAGAGAACACTTATTCTTGTTCATGTCCAAATCTCATTCTATAATTTAATATTTAGAATTTATATGCTAAGAATTGGAGGAATGACCTTATCTAGTGAACCCAGTTGCACCACACCTTCCTTTACGGCAACAATTGCAATAGTCTGCGAAGCAGTGGAGCATATAGCAAAAGATCAAACTTCTAAAAAAAAAGCTGCACTTTTTCTCTCTGGCAAAAAAAAAAAAAAAAAAAAAAACGAAACAAAACAAAGTTGTGCTCCAGTTATTTGCCATTTAATAGTCATACCTGGATGCCAGAATTGAACTGCGATTCCCAAGCCTTTGGTGGCTGCTTACAGCATTATGGAAGAACATACATTAAAAGTGGGAAAAAAAAAAGAAAAGAAAGACAATTTCTAATACACTTAGAAGTAGGGATATCTACTTACTACGTCAAGTGTTGCATTCCATGAAGAAAAAAGGTTGGGATCAGCATGTGTGGGCAATTCCCTAAACACCCACTTGTGGCTGTTATCAGCTGCCACCTTCCCCATTAATCTGAGGAAATTGAACAAGAAAAAAAAAAACACCCCCTTCATCCAATGCATTTAGTCTACATTGTTCTTTCATATTTTCACGATTAAATGATATGTAGAGGCAAGATCGTAGTTCACAATGTTCTCACCCTTCTCCATAATTGTAGACCTCATGTGACAACTTAAAGAAGATGTCTGGTCCAAAGCTGCCCTTTCCAGAAGCATTTCTGATTCGCTCGCACTCATCAAAATCGCAGAACCCGTCTTCCCACACTAGAATCCTGAATAAAAGATCATGCCAAAAGTCTCACAGAAAAAAGTGAAGGAGAATGGAAAGAAAGAAAGAAGTTTGCTTTCTATACATTGCAAAAACATTCCATTTTATATTTACCAATTTCTTTTGTTTCCACTGGACCGGTCTAAGATCCCTTGTCCATCATCCCACCTGCCACCAGTTTAACTCTTTATATCCAACTTACATCTTATGAAAACAAGAAGAGAGCCTGATTTCATTTCTTCGGTTTTAAGCTCTTACCTTGGTGGAGGATAGTTTCGAGGGAGGATTCTCCAGAAAACAGCATACACCCACTTGGAAGAGTTAGCAGGATTTTCTGAAGAACAAAAGCTTCTAAGAGCTTGCTGCCATAGACGATTAAGCAAAGGAAGTCCACCATCCATGACAAAAAGATTAAAAAACGGAGACCGCAAGTTCTCAGCTAATCTGAAGGCTCTCTTATAAGTAGGGGTGGGACAAAGAGTAGTACTTCCCTGCTTTCTACTTTTAAAACAAATCACTCCCGGTGTGCGCCCTCCCAACCGTTATCCTTTTCTCCTCTGGGGGTGAGCGCTTGCACACAGAAAAGGACTATAAATAGGCAACATGGTCATACTCTGGGTGTTTGGGGACATTTTGGCTTTAGGTAAAGATTTGGAATTTGGAAAACACATGATAAAGTCCTCAAAAGTTCAGAAAGAATCCAAACAATAAAAATCTTAAAATAACAACAATATAAAAAAATGTAAAATTACTAAAATGTCTTTATACTCATGTGAAAACAAGCATAAGAGACCGAACAATAGCAAAAACAACAGTGCTGACAATAATATATAGCATTGCTAATTTGTAATCCAAGAAAGATTTCTTCAATTAGTGGTGAATCATTTTTTGATGGTTATGAATCATCTAAATATAATTTGGACAATAATAAGAGAGAAAAATATAGAAAAACCTTTTAATTCAGAAAATACTGCTGCTAAGATCCTTATAGTTTGTTGGCTTATTATCTATTGGTGAGCTTTCAATGCGCCACTTGCTGCGGAAAACTTGGGACTACTTGGCATATGTGGTGGAAGCCATAGACCTGGGTTGTAATAATAGTATGGCAATAATTGAATTTGATTGGTGCCTACTGTTGGAGCCGTTGAATGGACAAAGCGTATCTTTGAACACCGACAGCGAATACATGAAGGAAAATATGTTCCATGAGACTCAGATTTTCCAGCAGTCGAATGTCCATCTCATTGCCCTGCAGGCTTGTGTGGTCCTCCTACCTTTAGTGAGGACAACATAGACTAGGGAAGAAGGCACCATGCACTCATAGATAGGGTTGTTTGTCTCTTGGGCAGTAAGTGGATGAATGATGAAAATCTCCATTAAATTGGGTTTCTTAGCTGAGCAATATCTATTATCTCTCTATTCTAATATATACAATATCCAAAATCTGGAGAGGAGTGCACTGGTGAAGCTCTGCCTTCATGTTTTTGGATTTCCATGGCCACACTCTGTTGAAACTCCCTAGTGTGCTTGTGTGGTTCCATCTCCACAATGCTGAAACCACTCTAATCATATACTGGCATACCTTAATTTAGTAGTTACTCATAGGGTCGGAGAGATATATATGATAGGAAAAAGAATATATTAAATTATCACATTACCCAAATGATATATTGACATCGTAAGTTCACATCAATCTGTGGTACCTCTCGCGTGTGAACCACACATTCTACACCCTATGATAGAGCTAGGCAGATTAGAACTTATTAATGCCATGCCAAAACCAATGGGAAACAGAGAGAGATGAAAACCCACATCAAACCATGTGCGTTCCTTAAAAAAAAAAAAAACAAATTAAACCATGTGTACTGTTGGGAAACAAGTGCTCAGAGTTTTTTCATGAATAACCATTATTACTCCCGTTTGTTATATGCTTTATTATAGTATGGAGCATTAACTTCAAAAAATATCAAAGCAAATAAGCAAAAGACTGAAATAAATCAGTTGTACTTTCTCTTCTTCTTTTTTTTTTTGGTACATCTATCTTTTTTTTTTTTTTGTTAAGGAAACACTTGAGAACAGGTAAGCAGAAGGGATCCCCTTCTCCCCATCTTTTCAGGCGGGCCTACAGGTATACAATTAAATAAAAAGATTGTTCTTGCATTTTACATTAAGATAAGAATAATTTTTTGATAAATTTTGAAATAATAGAGAATATGATGTTGAATGCATGCCCTAGAAGTCAATCTTGACTGACACATTTTATATCTCTAGGGCATCATTTTATACTTATTGGGCAGTTATATTACCATTCATGTTTATGTGTTCATAAATCATCTAAGGAATTAACAAGATGATGACATATATTCTCAAAGAGTTGAGAATTTGAGGCATGTGTCATTAATGGTTGATTCCTAAGTTGCTCCTGGTCATAGGATCATTATGGAGATGGTGATTGATCCGGATAGACTAGTGCATGGATCGCTTCCTTCGAGCAGATGGATCTCGAGTTTACAATGTAGAGACACTGGAGCGAGAGTGTAGGCGGTTGTTAAAGAACAACTAGCACTAAGCGTGACCAACATGAGAAGTCACATGGATGTCTACTCACTCGTTAATGACTTCCTCGATGCTGTAGTTGTATGACTAGTCCTTTGACCTGAGATGACACTACTGCTCGCAGTGAGGCTGTTGGAGTTTGACTAACACATCAACATGGGTCTCAAAGAGTCTTTATAGTGGATGTTGGCGACAGTTGATCCACTGTAGGAGTAGGATGTGTATCAAGATGGGATCTATCGATCCTAAAGAAGGGAGTAGTCCTATAGGATTTAAGAGGCTGAGTCCTTAAATCTATGGCCATAGTATTGTGATTGATAGAAAAGAGTTTTCATAGAGTCACATATGGATTCGAGCTGATTGAATCTATTATATGATTAATGTTGAGATTTGACGATTCATCCATGACCTACCATCTGATCGGGACTTAAGATAGAGGGACTGTATCATGCGCTAACTGCACTTAGAGGTTCATATTTTATTCTGCTGAGTTGTCACTACATACTGCTAGGTGTCACTGGTGGATTGTGAGACTCACAAGGATCATCTTGATGATCAATGATCCTTGGTGGAGAGAGTTGGAATTGTTCCAATCCATTGAAAAGTGTTTCAATGATATTATGATAGAGATCATAATATATCTCATTACCAGACAGAATAGAATCTATGGGGTCACACACAAAAGAGATTTTTGACTGACCAGATGGTTAAATTACGATTATGAATCATAAAAAGAATTTGATTATCAATTTGATTGATAATTGATCTAATGTAAATGTTGCATTATGTAACTTGCTAAAGAGTTAGTGAGTTATAGGAAGATTAATTAGTAATAGGATTACTAATTGGCTCAATTTGATTGAGTATTGGAGTTTGTATCAAGCCCAATTTGATTGGATTTAATTTGACTCATTTTGAGTTTGATTTGATCAACCCTATGGGGTTATAGGATAACCCCAAAAGGATTGAATGATTAGTCCCAGTTGAATTAGGATTTAGGTTTGACTCAATTCCTAATTAGACTAGGATGTATGTATTCCTAATTGGACTAAGAATCTTCATTTTCATACTGCACCAAATTCTAATAGAATTAGGATTAAAATTGAATTTGACTCAAGCACCAAGAAAAAGTCCAATTGGACTAGGACTCCTCCAATTAGAAGACATCCAATCTAAATTAATTGGACTCCAAATCACATTTGGATTTCTATCTTTTTAAGTCTAATCTGGTCATAATATGATTAGGATTAATTGATATTTTAATTAGATTTAAAACAGTAATTTAAATGAAGAGTCTCATGAAGATTAAACTTCCTTCTCCCATGCACCATAGGAGTCCCACGCCACTTAGAATTTGTGCGCCACATATGTCCAACCCCCACCTGGTTTCCATGCCATATTTACTCCTCTTTTTACCGTGTAAGAAGGCCTTAAAATCCCCTTATTCCCATGAGAAACATGGGCGTGAGATTGGTTATGGGTGGCATCCAAATATTGCTAGAGTCCAAGGTTTCAAGGACTCTATCTCCTAATCAGATTTGAACTCATCCAATGCCTATAAAAGACCACCTATATGGGATGGTTTGGGAGAGGAAGACTAGCAGGTTATGACGCCCAAAAACCAGAGCATTGGCATGGAGAAAAACAAGGGAAGAAGGGGCGGCATCCATGGGTTTGGCGTGAGGTGAGTTGATCTCCATATCTCTTCTTTCTTACACAATCAAAGATTGATTGTTTTGGACATCCTCCTCTATCCCTCTTATCCATGTTTAGACATGGATGTCTTTTCTTCTTTTTATCCAAAAATTGGACAAAATTTATTACATCTCTATTGTAGAGATTTGGTGCATGAATTTTTAGAAAGAAAAGAGAAGAAAGGGTTCTTCTCATGATCTCTAGTGTAGAGATCAAGATCCTCCTACATCTTATTTTCTAAGAGTGTCTTGAGAGAAAAAAAGATTTTTAACTGTCAAAATACGATCTCTGCAAGGAAACTAGCATCCCGATGAGATCAAAAGACTTCTGATCAGATCAGAGTCTCGTGTGGATACCCGTAGAGGTCGGATACTTATGCAGCTACAAGGGACCTTTGAAGGATATCCATGATCATCTGTTCGCGTTGAAGATTGATCCATATCCAGGTATATTTTTATTTATTTTTCTCTATTTGATTTCTGCATCGAATCTTATCTCGCATATGATGATTTTGGTTATGGTTTGAATATATGATCTTATGCATGCTTAGATTAAATTAGATTTAATCTGAAAATTTTTTAAATTTTGCTGCGTACTCTTTTTGCAAAATCATACATGCATGAAACCATAAAACTCCAATAGTGGTATCAGAGCCATATCATATGCATGGCAGATTGGCTTTAGTGCAAGTGGGAGATTGTTGGATGCATGCCCTAGAAGCCAATCTTGGCTGACATATTTTATATCTCTAGGATATGATTTTGTATTTATTGGACAGTTATATTACCATTCATATTTATGTGTCCATGAATCATCCAAGCGATTAACAAGATGATGACACATATTCTCAAAGAATTGAGAATTTGAGGTATGTGTCATTAATGGTTGATTCCTAAATTGCTTCCGGTCATAAGATCATCATGGAGATGGTGATCGATTTGAATAGATCAGTGCATGGATTACTTCTTTCGGATAGATGGATCTCGAGTCTGCAGTGTAAAGACATTGGAACGAGAGTCCAGGTGGTTGTTAGAGAACAACTAGCACTGAGCGTGATCAATACGAGAAGTCACATGGATGTCTGCTCACTCGTTAGTGATTTTCTCGATGCTGTAGTTGTATGACTAATCTTTTGATCTGAGATGATACTACTATTCGTAGTGAGGCTGCTGGAGTTTGACTGACACATCAATATGGGTCTTAAGTAGCCCTTGTAGTGGATGTTTGTGATAGTTGGTCCACTGTAGGAGTGAGGTATGCATCAAGATGGGATCCATCGATCCTAGCAAAAGAGAATAGTCCTATGAGATTTAAGAGGCTGAGTCCTTAAATCTATGCCATAGCATTGTGATTGATGAAAAAAAATTTTCATAGAGTCACATATGGACTCGAGCTGATTGAATCTATTATATGACCGATGTTGAGGTTTGACGATTCATCCATGACCTACCATCTGGTCGGAACTCACGATAGATGGACTGTATCATGCACTAACTGCACCTAGAGGCTCATATTTTATTCTGCTGAGTTACCACTACATCCTGTTAGGTGTCACTGATGGATTGTGAAACTCACAAGGATCATCTTGATGATCAATAATCCTTGATGGACAGAGTTGGAATTGTTCTAATCCATTAAAAAGTGTTTCAATGATATTGTGATAGAGATCACAATATATCTTACTACCAGACAGAATAAAATATATGGGGTCACACATAAAGAGGTTTTTGACTGATCAGATGGTTGAATTATGATTATGAATCGTAACAAGGATTTGATTATCAATTTGATTGATAATTGATCTAATGCAAATATTGCATTATGTAACTCGCTAAAGAGTTAGTGAGTTATAGAAGAATTAATTAGCAATAGGATTGTTAATTGGCTCAATTTGATTGAGCATTGGGACTTGTATTAAGTTCAATTTGATTGGATTTAATTTGACTCATTTTGGATTTAATTTGATCAACCCTATGGGGTTATAGGATAACCCCAAAAGGATTGGATGATTGGTCCCAGTTGAATTAGGATTTAGATTTGATCTAATTTTTAATTAGACTAGGATGTATGTATTTCTAATTGGACTAAGAATCTTCATTTTCATGCTGCACCAAATCCTAATGGGATTAGGATTAAAATTGAGTTTAACTCAAGCACCAAGAAAGAGTCCAATTGGACTAGGACTCCTCCTCCAATTAGAAGATATCCAATCTAAATTAATTGGACTTCAAATCATATTTAGATTTCTATCTTTTTAAGTCTAATCTGATCATAATATGATTAAAATTAATTGATATTTTAATTAGATTTAAAACAGTAATTTAAATGAAAAGTCCCATGAAGATTAAACTTCCTTCTCTCATGCACCATAGGAGTCCCATGCCACTTAGAATTTGTGTGCCACATATGTCCAACCCCCACTTGGTTTCCATGCCATATTTACTCATCTTTTTACCATGTAAGAAGGCCTTAAAATCCCCTTATTCCCATGAGAAACATGGGCGTGAGATTGGTCATGGGCGGCGTCCAAATATTGCTAGAGTCTAAGGTTTCAAGGACTTTATTTCTTAATCTAATTTGAACTCATCCAACGCCTATAAAAGACCACTTATATGGGACGGTTTGGGAGGGGAAGACCAGCAGGTTATGACACCCAAAAACTAGAGCATTGGCGTGGAGAAAAACAAAGGAAGAAGGGGTGGCGTCCATGGGTTTGGCGTGAGGTGAGTTGATCTCTATATCTTTTCTTTCTTACACAACCAAAGGTTGGTTGTTTTGGACATCTTCCTCTATCTCTCTTGTCCATATTTAGACATACATGTCTCCTCTTCTTTTTATCCAAAAGTTAAAAAAAAATTTATTACATCTCTATTGTAGAGATTTGATGTATGAATTTTTAAGAAGAAAAGAGAAGAAAAGATTCTTCTCATGATCTCTAGCGTAGAGATCAAGATTCTCTTACATCTTCTTATTCTCTAAGAGTGTCTTGAGAGAAAAGAAGATTTTCAACCGTCAAGATGCGACTCTATAAAGAAACTAGCACCTCGGTGAGATCAAAAGACTTCCGATCAGATCAGAATCTCGTGTGGATATCCGTAGAGGTCGGACACTTGTGCGGCTACAAAGGATCTTCGAAGGACATCCATGATCATCTGTTTGCATTGAAAATTGATCCATATCCAGGTATATTTTTATTTATTTTTTTCTATTTGATTTTTGTATCTGAATCTTATCTCACATATGATGATTCTGGTTATGGTTTGAAGATATGATCTTATGCATGCTTAGATTAAATTAGATTTAATTTAAAATTTTTTTAAATTTTGCTATATACTCTTTTTATAAAATCATACATGTATGAAACCATAAAACTCCAACATATGAATGGTTAAGAGTTTCTTGTTTTGAGACCTTTATCCATGTGTATGGAAGTTTCATGTATTAACTCCATTATTTATATGCTAATGAGATCATTATTTTTATTTTTTTATAACATAATATTCACTCTCCCACTAAAGACCTAATTATTATTATTTTTTGTAATATAAAAATTTATCACCTTCTCTCTTTTCTAGACCATTACTTTGGATAACAATTGATCATATTAACTTGGGTAGGCTCTATGAGCCTTTAAAAAGGATATTCACTATTAGCCTCTAATGCATATAATATATCATACAAGTCATTCTTATTCTACTATAAATAATACTTGAGAGTTCTCCGGCCAAAGAAAGATGTTCTCTTGGTGGAGCTTTAGGCTCAATCTTTTAAGAAAGATGTTCTTCTAGTGGAATTTTGGACTTAACCTCTCATGCAGAGTTCATCTTCAGCTATGTGATGATCTAGTTTTTTTTTTTTTGTAGAATATGATGATCTAGTTGGATGATTGTTGTCATGCTTCAAACCATTTACGTGAGTTGATTGGGTGATACGGCCACATAATCCCTAAGACATGCCTTAAAGACATGTAAGGCTTATAACAGACTCCATCACTTGAACTCCATGCTCAAACCCACTCAGTGCTATTCCTATGACTCTAAAAGGAAAGAAGAATTGGGGTTATAAGTTTTGCAATCCAATAGAAATCCCATCATATACTTATACCAATATAATAATAATATAATTTAAAATAATGAGTAAGTAATATTAAAAAAAATCATATATTATAAAATCTCATGTCAAATATCCAATATAACTCAGCAGTTATATAAACATATATCATAAATCATGTATTATCACAAATTCATCATAAAAATCATCAATAAGTTCATGTGACATATCATTTATGTTTCATTAATATATTCTAAATCAATGATTATTTTTTTATTTTAGACTAATCACGATCATTCTTCAGCCCTTAACTGACAATCCATAAATCAGGCTTCAACCCATGATGGCAAACCATAATATCTGCTCTTCAGTTTGCAGTGGCAAATTAAAATATCCATGCTTCGATCCATAGAAGCAAACCATAATATCCGCACTTTAGTCTGGGATGGTAAACCAGGATACTATGATTCGGTCCATGACTGACAATCCAATATATCATGATTCGGCCTGTGACAAATAATGCACCATCATGGCTAGTCCAAATCCTCTTACACAATCAATATACTATTCAATAATTTCATATTATATTTTTTTCTCAATTTCAAACACCCAATATTTTATTTTTCATCAACCAAAATCCTTAATATATGATGCAAATATAATAAGGAATTATATATTGAACATGAAATCAGACATCATCATACATAATATAAAAAAAAAAAATCATATATATAGGTGATCATGTAAAGAGATCCTTACCTTTATCAGTCTCAGATCTAAGTATAACAATCAATCTACTTCTCGATCTATGAACTCGAGGTCAAGCTATTCTACTCAACACCATTTTATGCAGACAATTTCATCTCTATATAGTCAGAGTCAAATCTAAGAATCATATGTAATTAAGGATCGACAAAAGTACAAAAAAAATATCCTAAATGTTGTAGGTCAGGACCCCTTCTAGAATTAACCAATTGATCTCGATTTATCTAAATTCTAGACCATCCACTGGTCCATAAGATCTTTAGAATGAGAAATCCATGAAGAGAGAGAAAGTTGTAAAGAGAGAGAAACTAGAGAGAAAAGGTATAGTAGAGAGAAAAAGTGGAGAGAGAAATTAAGGAAGGCAAATGAAGAGAGAGAGAAACTCTCTCCTTTTCTCTTTTTCTCTTTTCTCCTTTCTTTTTCTTCTCTTTTATTTTTTTAATCTTTCTTCTTCATGGAAACAAGGGAAGGGAAGGTCTTAAGCCAACCATTTTCCATGGTGATGCCCTCGATGACAACTCTGATGGCTACGGACCCCATGGCTTTGACCCTTGGCAACTGGAGCATGATTGATGTAGCGACTGGTCTAATGGAAGCAAAAAAGAAAGAAACAAGAGAAAACCTTATTCACGGAATCTAATGACCGTCTAACTAGCAAAAGCATCAAAGAAATTGGAAAGAAGGGGAAAGAGGTTCAGAGGCCATACCTTGTCTTTGGCGAGGTGTTTGGTTCTCTTTTTCGGTGAAAACGATGGTGGCTCAATGGAAATACTTGAGGGAAAGCCAAGTCCCATGGATTTCATTAGCAATTTGATCGAGGATGAGGGGCAATGCCTAAAGGGAAGAGGTGGCATTTTTTTATAAGAAAAATGCTAAGATATCGTCAAAATCCAATGAGCCATAGAACTTCCTTTTCACTGAACTTGGGAGAGGAGGTAGACTCCCATCGGAACTCCTTTTCTACCTCACATGCCCAGCATTAAGGTTAAGAAATTTTATTTACCTTTTGGGCCACTCTAAAATCATGTGGAAAAAAATATATTCTTGGTAGTCCAAAAACCAGATCTTCGCAATCATATCCTAGAGAGGATAAGCCAAAGATGTTAGTTGTATTAATTAGTTCGTGTCCTTTGCCAACCATGGAGAGCAAGATTTCTGCGCCTTAATTTGATTAGTGTTATCATCCTCAAAAGAAATTTTTATTCTCTATTGTTACTCTTGTCCTAATTATTGTACTTTGCATCAACAAAGATTAATATATACAACAATAACTTCTTGAAATTAGTCCATTATGTACGCAAGTAATTCAAGAACAAGCAACAACAAAGATAACCAATATAAATAACAACTAAGACCTTGGTGTAGTGTGGAGCATCATTATTTGCAGGAAAGATAACCCACTAATATTCCCATGCAAACAAGCAAGAAAGATAGAAAATACTAGACAAAATAATTTCCCCTAAGGAAAAACAACAGATATACTAAAACAAAAGGGCATATTATTAATTCTATTTGAAAATCATTGAGTGGTGTTATCCGAAAACTGTCCATGTCCTTCCTCTTATACTAACTCCTTGACAGCACTGGGGGAGGGGGTGGTTGGCGGGGGCCGGGGCGGTTAGGGGGTGTGGTGTTGTGGAATCACGTTTAAAATATTGCACAATAAAATAAATAGGAATTGTACAATAAAACATACCTTCCACCATCCATATGATTCCATGGTAAACTACTTCAATCCGTAGCACTCCTGCTGTCCATGAAATTGGCTTCCACAAATTAGTGAGGCAATTCAATCTATCAAAGATCAATGCATCTCCATGAATCAAAAGAAGGCCTTAGTCTCTGAAAAAGAATACATTTCGAAATTCTCTGCTTACAGCTGGAGCGAATAATATCCTACCTTAGCTTTGCATTTAGAGGTGGGGTTGGGTCGAGCTTGACTTAATTCAAGTTTGAGGATAATAACATATGCAACCTCGATCATGACCGACCAAGCCTATTACTTGATTACGACTTTCTGATCTATTCTCACTGATGGGTGAACATCCATCACCCAATCATCCTACTTTACATGGTCCCACTCATACCCTACCTAATTATGAATTACCATATAAAATTGAGAGAAAAGAATAGAAACTTAACCTCTTGCCTTCACCCCATAAAAAAGTGAGAAAAAGAGTAAAAACTTAACCCCTTATCTTCACCTTAGAAAGAGATTACTTGAGTAGTGGTCCTGCAAAGTGCATATGGCATCATAAAGTTCTGTGCAGCCACAAATGGCGATCATCAAGAAATGGACAGCTATGGAATAAGACAATCCATAAGTACATATTGTATTATACATGGCATACAATATTTGATGGCCATCTATTTTTTGATGGCAGCCATTCAGAAACGCAGTACTTTATGGTGCATGGGCCACACCACAGAGGATCTTGATTGTATTTCTAATGATTGAATTCATACAAAAGTTCTACCTTCATGAGCCGAGTTTTGATTGACCTGTACCCAACCTACTCAAAATTTAGGTCGAGAACTCTAAGTTATATCTAACCTAAATCAAACCACAAATTTAAACATGATTATGTTTGATTGGATTCTCTGGTCAAATCAATTTTTATCACCCTAGGGTTGGCCTATGAATCTTATTTCGATTCTTTATTTTAAGAAGATATTATTAGTCTAGTTAGATAGTGTAAATCTTCAAAGACATCTCCAAGATCATACCGTTAAATGCTTAAAAAATCATCACAGAATATTAAAAAAATTATTAATATGTATTTCCAAAATCTATTGCTGTATTTTTTTTTATTAAGATATTGCTGTAGTATATTTTTTGAGATTTCCATGGAACCTTCAAATTTTTAAGGATATATTTATAAAATTTATTACGATACATTTTTATCTTCAGATTTATTTTCATTATAAGCACATATATAAAAATACTAAAAATAATATATATGCACCTAAGAGAGATTTTTTCTTTTCTTTTCTTTTCTTCACACGTCAAGGGTGCGGAAATAAACGAGACCGGCACACTCCTGCGAACGTTCACTCTCCCGCTACAAGACAAAAAGGTAACTCATCCCTTCGTCGAGCCTAATCACAATCACGCAGGTCTCCAGCTCCTGCTTCTTTCCATCCCAAAGATCCGAAAGGACGGCTCGCTGCCTATCTATCGTCGCCGATGGCATCCGACTTCCAAACCATCCCGGTGATAGGTATGGACAGATCCCTTCCCTTCCCTCTCTAAATTGATTCCGACTCACTTCCACTCTGTGCCATCAAATTTAGAATTTTGATTTCCCAATAACCTTTGATCGAGGCTTTTGAGTGTTAGCTCCAATAATGATTAAACTGAACTTCGGTTGGATTTTCTTGAATTCAAGGCAGTGGATGTGTGGCAGAATCTGAACTTGGTATAGGAAAATTAGAACGGAAGAACAAAAACCTTATTCATTTGTTTATTTATTTATTTTGTGCCAAGGGTTTTGCTTCAGCAAATATCTTGCATCATATTATATATTTTTGAGGTTTGATTGCATGGAGGCCTAGGTCTTCTATCGAGAAAAGAAAAGGAATAAATTTGAGAAAACATACGGCGTTCTGAAATTTTTCTAATATTTTATTATTATCATCTTGAAGATTCTTCCACTTTCTGTTTTTTTATTTGCTTTTGTTATTCTATAATATATATATATATATATATATATATATATATATGTGTGTGTGTATCTATATATGTAGATATATATAATATATATATATATATATATATATATATATATATGTATGTATGTATATGTATATATATATATATGTATGTATATGTATATATATATATATGTATGTATGTATATGTATGTATATATATATGTATGTATGTATATGTATGTATATATATATGTATGTATGTATATGTATGTATATATATATGTATGTATGTATATGTATGTATATATATATGTATGTATGTATATGTATGTATATATATATGTATGTATGTATATGTATGTATATATATATGTATGTATGTATATGTATGTATATATATATGTATGTATGTATATGTATGTATATATATATATGTATGTATATGTATATATATATATATGAGGTAGACTAGGCTCCGCTCGACCGGATCCCAACTCCCATCTGATGGGATTTCCCTCCATTGGATCGGCGCATATCTCAGAGCTTTTTTTTATAAGCTAACAGAGAAGTTCGAAGGGCGTTGGCTGAACTGGCATGTTAAAAAAAAAAAAAAAAAAACAGCATTCAATAGAATGCGATGTGACCATCATCGTCTCCTCCGCCGCCGTCTTTCAGTAACCCCCCCCACCCGCCTCCTCTCTTCTTCTCTCTCTCCCCCGCACCCACAGCCGCCGTCTTCCGTTAAACCCCCCCACCCGTGCCTCCTCTCTTCTTCTCTCTCTCCCTCCACCCATGGCCGCCCTTTCGATAACCCCCCCACCTGTGCCTCCTCTCTTCTTCTCTCTCTCCCGTAGTCATCATCTCATCTCCTCTCAAGTCGAGTTTTCGACCCCGCGGCTGCCATCTCCTCTCCTCCTAAATCCTCCACTAATCATTAGTAAATATTTTGTATGAATTACATTCAAAAATTTATATTCTCATTGTTGTTTCTCATTATTTGTATTTATATTGAGGGGATGAACACAAACTGTAAATAATCCAGGATAGGATAAACACAACCGTGGGTAGGATAAACACCAAGTACTCTAGAATTATAAACAGAAACTTTGAATAATAAACACAAACTCTGAATAATAAACATAAACTCTGCTGGAATAAACATAAACTCTGTAGAATAAACATAAATTTTAGGGCGATAAACACAAACTTCCACGGAACAGAGGATCCGTGGAACAGAGAACCCACGTCCTCTTCTTCCTCCTTCATTCACGGCTTCTTCATTCACGGAACAAGGTTAATAAATCAACAAAATTTAAGCTTAAAATTGGAGAGATTGACGAAGGAACCTGAAATGAAGCCTTCATGAACAAAGAAGGAAGAAGAGGACACGAAGAAGGAAGAAGAGGACACATAGGAATTGTAGATGCCTTCATGCAGGCTTAAATTTTGTTGATTTATTAACCTTATTTCATGAACGAAGAAGGAAGAAGAGGACACGAGTCCTCTGTTCCGTGAAAAAAAAATCTTCAGGAAAGCACCTTAATGCATGATTGTAGGTGCCTACATCTTGATTGTGGGTACCCATAATCAAGATGTAAGCACCCACAATCAAGATGTAGGCATCTACAATCATGCATGAAGGTGCCTTCTTGAAAATTTTTTTCTTCGACCTGCGTTCTCTTCTTCCTTCTTCTTCGTTCATGGAACAGGAGCTAATAGATCAACAAAATTTAAATCTAAAATTGGAGAGATTATCGAAGGAACCTGAAATGAAGGCACCTACATGCTTTGTTCATGGAGCATGTAGGCACCTTCGTTTTAGGTCTTTCGATAATCTCTCCGCTTATAGGTTTAAATTTTATTGATTTATTGATCCCTGTTCCATAAACGAAGGAGAAAGAAGAGGACATGGGTCCCCTGTTCCATGGATAAAAAAAATCTTCAGGAAGGCTGAAGGTGCCTTCATGAAGGCGAATAAAGATTGTATTTTTCATGTGAAAGAAGGATAATCTTTCTTTATGCGAATCCAATCCACTTTAGGTCATCCATGCACAGCTCTGAAAGATGTTCGGAATCCGTCATGGTGAAGAGATAACAATAGATGACAGCAGTTTGCGGACAAGAAAGCTCCTTCATAACAGTAGACCACTCCGGACCAATAAACAGAAACTGCGAATAATAAAATACTAGTAAACAAAAATATTTCAAGATAAATACAATATTTATACTGGTCTGTACCCTCCACTACTACCATAGATCTCACAAAAATTTTCATTAGGATCACAATGCGGTTTCTTCGAATCGGATCATAATTCGGACCTTTGTGTAGATAAACAGAAACTACGAATAATAAACATAAACTTCGTGTCGATAAACAAAAATTTTTCAAGATAAATACAAAGTCGGGGTTCAAAAGTTGAGTGATCCAATGGTCCACCTAGGATAAAATACAAAAGAGAGAATAATAAACACTAAGTCCTACCTCAAATAAACACCAACTATCAGAAGATAAACACAAACTCTAAATAATAAACAGAAACTGTGAATAATAAATACAAACTTCAAATAATAAATACAAAATACGAATAATAAACACAAACTGTGAATAATAAATACAAACTTCGAATCATAAATAAAAACTGTGAATAATAAATACAAACTCTGTGTCGATAAACAGAAACTCTCCAGGATAAACACAAATTCATCGAGTGGTCCTAGGGTCCACCACGACAAACAACAAGAGAGGATAAATACTAAGTCCTATGAAAATAAACATAAACGATCAGAGGATAAACACAAACTCCAACCAGAGCTCAATCGGAGTTTGTATTTATTATTCGCAGTTTCTGTTTATTATTTAGAATTTATGTTTATCTTCCTATAGTTTTGTTTATTTGGGCAAGACTTAGTATTTATCATCTCTCTTGTGTTTTATCCTGGGTGGATCATTGGATCACTTAACTTTTGAACTCCAAGTTTGTATTTATCCTGAAAAATTTATGTTTATCTGCACAGAGTTTGTATTTATTATTCAGAGTTTCTGTTTATCATTTGAAGTTTGTGTTTATTCTCCGATAGTTTATGATTATTTTCGTAGTACTTAGTATTTATCCTCCTTTTTTGTTGTTTATCGTTTGTTTATCGTGGATGGACCCTAGGATCACTCCACTTTTGATCCTCGAGTTTATGTTTATTTATCGGCATAGAGCTTGCGTTTATTATTCGCAGTTTATGTTTATCCGTACAGTGTTTGTGTTTATTCGTAGTTTGTTTGTGTTTATTATTCGCAGTTTCTGTTTGTGTTTATTTACTAAAAATTAGGAGAAAGAACGACGGTTGCTGGTGATCTGAGCGATCTGTGGCGTCTGGATCCGATCCCATGAAGACGCCGATGAAGATGCCTTCATGGTGAATAAAAGCATCTTCGTCAACCATGAAGGTGCCTTCAACGTAAGGGTTCGGTGGCGTCGCATCACAGTCGTATCTTTTTTTTTTTTTTAACACGTCAGATCAGCTAACAGGTGAAAGAAGTATTGTTAAGGATTTATACAAAATATTCACTAATGATCAGTGGTGGTTTTGGGAGGAGAAGATATGGTGGCCACGGGATAGAGAACTCAGCTTGGGAGGAAATGAGACTGTGACCGCAGGAGAGAGAAGAAGAGAGGAGGCACGGGTGGGGGGGTTATCGGAAGACGGCGACTGTGGGTAGGGGGAGAGAGAGAGAAGAAGAGAGGAGGTGCGGGGAGGGGGGTTACCAGAAGACGGCAGCCGTGGATGGGGGGAGAGAGAGAAGAAGAGAGGAGGCGGGTGGGGGGGTTATCGGAAGACGGCAGCGAAGGAGACAATGACGGTCGCGCGCGCTGGCCTTACATCGTATCGTGTCCCATTGAATGCTACTTTTTTTTAACATGCTAGCTCAGCTAACGCCCTCCGAACTCCTCCGTTAGCTTATTAAAAAAAGCTCTGAGATGCGCGTCGATCCAACGGAGGGGGATCCGACTGGATGGGAGCTGGGATCCGATCGAGCGAAGCCTAGTCTACCTCTCTCTCTCTCTCTATATATATATATATATATACATATGTATATATATACATATGTATGTATACATATATATATATACATATGTATGTATACATATATATATATATACATATGTATGTATACATATATATATATATACATATGTATATATACATATATATATATACATATATATATATATATATATGATTATCATTAACTTTTATCTCCTTTTATTTCAGATATTGGCCCTCTCGTGGAAAAGATCGATGATCCAAAGATGGTTAATGACCCAGAATTAAGGGAAGTTATAAGAATGTTGGACAAGGCTTGTAAAGATGCGGGATTCTTCTATGTGGTAACTCCTATTAACATGGTTTTGTACTTATTTCATGTCAATAGCAACTCACTAAACCTTATACAGTTTTCTACTTGAGTCACATCCGGGGACCACAAGATGAATCTAATCTTGGCAACAATAAAAGTGGACTTGTGTTTATGCAGATGATGATTGCACTATACCAGGTTTCCAAGACCTATTGAAGCAATTGTTTATATGTTAGCTCATATTTGTGAATCCTTGCCTCAATTTTAAGATATCCTTAGCCTCCTCTGGTCATAGAGGAAAAACTAGTTATGAACAGCATGGTGAAAATGGATATATTCATGTGTTGTTGGTCATAGTTAGATTAATAGCCTATTCTTACTTGTATGTATTATGATAAGCATGTATTTGATGATCCGACCCCATATATTCTCTTTTTATTCTCTGTTTGATTTTGTACAGACTATACAAATCAGGCCTGTCAATGCTTCTCCACATATACCAGTTAGTCAGCTTACTTATCAGTAACAAATCTTTCTTAAATCTTAACTCTTAGGCTTTCCCCAATATTCTTCTCTATTTAACCCTTGATCTTCATTTTTCTTTTTTTTTTTGATGTCATAATCTTCAATGAATCTTGCCATATACTTCAGTTATACATTATTGGAAATTCCAGTGCAGGGGAGCTATCTTCGTGATTGGATTAAGTTTCTTCTTGGGTAGTTTGTCTATCATCATTAATCTAACCTTATTTTGGTGGTAATTCTTAGTCATTGCTCAATATTAGCTTTATGGTACTTGTTATTCGACAGAAAATTTCTCCATCATGTCTTTTTTGGAAAAATCTAGATAATTAGAAGACAGTGCCTCTTGATAGTTCTTTGCTTCAAAGAGCTCATCTGCACTTGCTAACCCTATCAGTTGAGTTATTGGAATTCCTATGTATATGAAAAGCCCTTCCTTTTCTGAAAGTCTTGAAAAATCTTTCTCCATGAGAAGTTGGCTTTGAAGCAGTCAAAAAGGAAACCTACATAGTAGCCAAGGTGAGGAGACAAAACCAGACTTATATATCAAATTAGGCATAATATGAGCAAGAATAACATAATTTTAGTGAAATATGATAGAATAAGAAAAGATGAGAAGGTGATCAGCAGATACACTAAGAACAGTTTAGGAGGATGTGTGTATAATTGCTCAGGACAATTGATGTTGAGTTAGCTATAATACAACAGAAAAGCATGAAACAAGGGCTAGGTGAATTCCCTACTAAGTTGTATAGTAGGATGGTAGGTTGGTGTGGTTGGTAAACCTTAGAAAAACATATTAGGACAAACTACTGGAGAATATCTTCATTACCTATTTATAAATATAAAATTTTATACATTCTCACCAACTGTTCATTAATTAATTTTAAATAGTATGGAAGACATATGAAGCATGAATGACTGTAATCCATCATCTGATTAATGCACTCCCATTTTTGGTTGGTGCACTTTTTCTTGTTGCTCTCTGGAGGGGGATCATGAACTGAACCAAGGTGTGTACTTTATTAAAGATAAGAATATCTATAAAGGCATGGAGAGTGGAAACACATGAAGTCATGTCTGCATGAAGGAATTTGCTCTGTACAGTGTTGATGTTCCAATTGGGACATCTAAGAAATAGCATTACGAAAGAAAGAAAGGGAAAAGATATAATAAATATTAATATAGAATAGAACAAAGTGCTAATCCAATGTTATGCGGCTACACCTCTCTAGTATCGTGTTCATTTAGTGGAAGTTGAACTAATTGAATCTCATTATCTACTTCTATCTTATTAAAATTTTTTCACATATTTGTGTTTGTCTAAATTATATCTTTATATTCTTTGACATAAGCTTCAGCACCTCTATTGTAGACTTGACCTTAAACTAAATGTTCCTGAGTCCAGAAAAATTATTTCATATGTTTCTTTTGGGTGTTTTAGATCTTGTAGTGCATCATTCTCTGTAGGATGTGCATAAGTAAGAGAGGGTACTGACTTGAAACAACAGATACATTGGTAAACATTTTTGCAAACTCTGGTAAACAATTGCATTCACTATTCTGTCGTTACATATCATTCCTAATACCCATACACTCCTGAAGATCCTCTTTTGTGTCTCCACAAGGTCAATCAAATAGTACTGAAACCAGTTTTAGTGCAATCCTGGGTGGCACTGCTTCCTTTCAATAAAGAAAAAAAATTGAAAAAAAGAGACTAGTTTTAATTCATCTTCCATTTTTCTTTCCCATATTGGTGCATCATCACAGGAATTTAAAATATCATTCTTCTTTAGATCAAAGTGGTAAATTGCGCTTATACTGCAAAGTAGTTTGTTTCTACTATGAAATATGGATTAGAAATATGGAAATTCAGTCATTAATTTTTCCAAAGGAGAGTGGATATTTGTCACTAGAGTTCATACTAATTCTTCTGTCCATTTGTATGCTTTTTATCTTGAACAGAAGGATCATGGTATAGCTGATTCATTGGTTAAAGAAGTTAGAGATATCGCTCACAAATTCTTTGGTCTTCCTTATGAGGATAAATTAAAGATTAAGATGACACCAGCAAGTGGATATAGGTATGGTTAAGTTCATTCATTATTTTGTATTTTTTTGAAATAAGGACATTTTCCCCATTTTACTGCTCCACCTTAAACTGGCTATCTAATTTTCATAATCAGAGGATATCAAAGGATTGGGGAAAATGTAACCAAGGGAAAGCCTGACATGCATGAAGCTATTGATGTAAGTAGGGCTTTGCATTATGTGCGTCTCTATAAGCACTATATATTCATTTATATCTATAAGTACATTCAATTTGATTTTTCTTATTCTTTATGTAAAGAACCTTTGACCAATTTGTGGATGGAATTTCACTTTTGTAGTGCTATAGGGATATTGAGCCTGGAACATATGGAACTCTTGGCAAACCTTTAGAAGGATCCAATTTATGGTATGTGGTTTCTGAGAAGTATATTTTCTTTGATTACAAATATATCTTCTTGCTTTTTATCTTTTTTAGTAAAACCACTGCTTGAAGATTCACTTTCCCGATTTGCTTATAAATACCACCAGATTGAGTGGTCACAAAATGAATATTTTTAAATATTAAGATAGATGTTTTGATTTAACTTGTCGAGGCCATGTACATTTCCCAGTAACTCAGGTTCAATTGAAAGTGTCCTCATTTGACCACTGTCTCCTTATAACTGATTCTAAGGTGCAGAATCTAAATTGGCATTTCATCAAAAACAATTGATCTTGAATTCAGCTTTTCTTTATTCTTCTTCTTCTCCTTCTTTCTTTCTTTCTTTTCCTCTTTTTTTTTTTTTTTTGTGTGTGTGTGTGTGGTGGTGTGGGGAGGGGGGATGTGCTCAAAGGTCTGTTTGGGTCAATGGAGCATTTATGCTACTTCAACACTCTCCCACTCATCCCCTTAATATTTAACCGATAATTACTATTCATAATAATTTAATGATATTTTTAGCACCTAAATATTTTGCTTCCAATATGCCTATTTCCTGCAAAAAATGAATAACAGGACTCAAGTTCTCTGAACTAATTCTCACTTCAAACACTTATCTAGGAGCAAACATAGCCTAAATGGAAGCATCCAAAATGAATGAATTTTTACAGTTTGACCCATATGTCTTTTAATATGTATGAATCATGACGATTGGGTGGAATCTCCATTTAAAAGCCCAAAATTTATTTTGGCACTGATGCACTATCAATGTTAGCTATTTTGTTTCTATTTGATGCATTATAAAATTCTAAAACATCAATTTTTTTTGTTATAAAATATAGCAGATGTTGTATGTTGAGATTAATGATGTAGGTTATCTTATGCCCTATATATAATACATTGCTACTATTGTGACTGGAGCTTGAATAAGATAGCAGTAAAGACTCTCCATGGAAATTTGAGTTACTCACAACTATCAATTGTGAATTCAAACTTAGAGATTCTGTTGGAAATTCTAATTTAATGGATGTTTGCTAACAGAAGATATCGACCAGAAATTGAGAAAACTTTCTAAACTATGTAATAGGATTTTAAGTTTTTCTACTGCAGGCCTGATTATCCTTCACACTTCAAGGAACTGATGGAAGAATATATCTGCCTTCTCAGAGGTTTACTTTTCATCATCACCTTGTTATTTGCTGATCTCTATACTTATCATGTCTAGGTTTATGTGCTCTAATAACACTATCATTTCATTATTGCAGATCTTTCAAGAAAGATAATGCATGGAATTGCTTTAGCCTTGGGTGGGCCAGCAGATGCATTTGAAGGTCCAGTAGCAGGAGATCCTTTTTGGGTAATGCGACTAATTGGATATCCAGTCTCATCTGATATCCCAGAGACACAACGTACAGATACAGGATGGTACCGGCATTCTGTTTATTAGATGCTTGCTCAAAATGTTCTGAAAGAATCAAATCATGCCTCTTGATCATTAAGTTTCTAATGATTTTTTTTTTCCTGCTTTCTGCTGCATATGTAAAATGAACAAGTACAGTGGAGCTCACACAGATTATGGTAAGATGGTATCCTCTAATAGATGATTGGTTAAAAGTACTTGAAATAAGTACTCTTTTTTTTTTATATTAAATTTATGTTTAGTCTTGTAATAAGCTGGCATTTCTCAGTATTCTATGTACTTGAGTTTTGAAGATCATGTAAATATCTCCATGTTTATTCCATAATGTTGATCTAGATTCTCATTGTACTTTTTTGCCATTCACAGGTCTTCTAACATTGGTTAACCAAGATGATGATATTCATGCTCTTGAGGTATACTTTGTCCTGTAAACCTCAGTGTTTAGCTGAATGTGTAGTCAGTAAATCTTGACAACTTCAAAGATATCACTGAATTTCATCGAGAGGTTTTCCACTGCCACTGAATTTCACTGAAAGGTTTTCTATTATCTTTACTATTACATTCAATATGAGCAGCACCACATATATTTGGTGATGTAATCTTTGTTTTGATGTATTTTCTATTCAAAATAATTTAGTGGTACTAGGAAAGTGCATTGTTTAGCTCAATAATTAGAATAATTCTTTAGATAGAATAAATGTATTTCGCTGCAGAGGGACAGTAGATATTATGGAAGTTGTTATGATTTCAGATTTAAAACATGCTATCATAGAAAATGCTAGTGCTTAGCAAGTTGTACCATAAAATTTCATATTATATAGTAATATTACATAGTATATAGCAACTGTTATGCCACACTATAAAAAAGTTAAATAGAAAAGCATATCAGAATCTATAGTTAATTTGTACTGGAACTAGATTATTAACACTTTTATTTGTTCTTCTATGGTGTCTGTTCTGTAATGTTATGTCATTGATAGTAAAATTGCACATGCATATGCAGATTGAGCTCAACTAAAAAAATATTATTTCTTTGAAGCAAGGCCAGACTTATTTGTAATTGTGGTATATCATTTTTCTTACAAGTCTGTCTATTAATCAAAATGGATTCAAACAATTATTGCTTCCCCTTTAATTTCCTAGAAGTTCAACTAATTCTTCAAACACCAAAAGCGATCAACAACACATTGCTTGGTATAACTCTGACAAAAGTAAAAGATCATAGTGAGGCTTGTCTACAACATTAAATTTAACATTCTTTTTTGTGGATAATAAAACACACAAAGTTAGGCAGCCATTTGACTTCCACCTAATGCCAATATGCTTGGTCACTGGGAACCACATATATCCACAAACCATGCCTGCTCATGTGAGAAGCTAATATTGTCTTCTTCTTTTTTTTTCATGGCACTTCTACTGAAAGTTTTTATGATATTTGCTGAATGCTGTTTCTCTGGTGAAAATAATCGTGTAACAAGCACTGGCTTGTATGTTTTTGACATTCAAGATCACTACGTAGTTTGATTCACGACTTCACTGACACCAAACCAAGAGTGATGAGTGAGCCAACTGATGTTTCTGTTAGTTTCTCAATTTCAGAAAAGACAACATAGAATTTGATTAAGATAAAACATATAGTTGATCACCTCTCATGCAAATATCTGTTTTTTAGTGGCTGATGTCAATGTTGTTAAGATCTCACAGTTCATGATCTGGATCAAAATGGCACTAAATGTTCTAGAATCCATCCTTGGATCAGGATCAGTGGAGGATCATAAGATTTAGATCCATATGATGGATATTATGTTCCTCTGGATCATGAGAACCAAATTGATTATGCTAATTACATAATAGATCATAAGTGGGTCCATTTTCTATAATTTATGTGATTATTTGGCTTTTAAATTACTTATCCCCAGCTAGTCTTGAGAAGTAAAATTAGCAAGTACGTAATTGCAGTTTATAGAGTTAAAAACAAGTTGTAAATTTTTGTGTTTTCACAACTATATGTTCAAATCTTGTCATTGTCTTTTAAAATGTTCTACTTGAAAGGATAATTAAATTTATAGATAGTATGTAAATTTCTTGAATAATTAAACAAAATATTTGTCTCATTAGACATGCAATATATGGGACCATATTGGTGAAAACTAGACTTGTTTTATAAGAGTCCTATATTTTAGAATATTTTTCTTATCGTCTAAGCATCCTATTTTTAGTAAAGGGAAAATGATTGGCTAGGAACCAGTTTTTTCAGATATTATGAAGTATTAAAATAGTTTATTTTTTAGATTGGTTTAATTTTAAAAGGTAAGATAATATTTTCTCCATTTTGTCTTATGGATATAAGCTGGGAACCAAAGGTCAACAAATATATATTACCTTGTCCTGGATTTGATTATGAGCTGTTTGGCTCGAAATCTGATTTTTCCATTTCTTCCTAATTGTCTTTTCTCACATAATCACATGTTTGAGTTTTATTTAAACTCAATTTAAGATTAGGATAGATTTATTTTTCTCAAATGAATAAACATAAGTAGATGGTTTTTCTTATTGCTTTGGGAAGTCCAATTTTCTTAAAAAAATTGAAAGCAAAACTTATTTGAGGGCCTGTTCCCAAGAGAGACCCAAATAATGGGGATGCAACTTTTTTTCCTCGACCCCTTTATAGCTTCAGTGAGATAAGCTTGAAAAAAATATATATTTTGTCCTTGACTCTTTCACCTTTTGGGTTGGGATCCTCTCCGATCAGTAAATGAACTAGAGAGGGCTGGTTCTCCAATCACGGCCGTCCTATGATTGGCATGATAGCTGTTGGATGGGCCCCATGCTGTCAATTAAAAAAAAAAAGGAGGCTTCAATCCATGGAGTCCTGCGTCACATCTCCAGAGTTCGCATTATACATAATATATGTGATACAAGCTTCTATACATAGTTTATAAAAAAGAAGAAAAAGAAGTAGCTACCATTTTAAAGGCACTGTATTTATAGATATATGGTAAGAAACCTATTTTGAAGCTATACGGAAGAAGCTATACAGTTAATCATATCCTTTATCTGTCCGTTATAATACTTGCATGATTTGAAAAGGTAGGATATAATACTCTCATATACCCCCTATTGCTGATGGCTTAACTCTTATTTTAGCTTCCATGAATAAATACACTTGTTACTTTCATGGATTGCGCATGAGAAACCAACATACCCAGTGGAACTTTGTTGCCGATTGATCAGCTTCTGACTATTTTAGACAAGATATTATTACTTGTTGGTTAATGAGTTTAATTGCAGGTGAGAAACCGGTCTGGTGAGTGGATATGTGCTGTTCCTATCCCTGGTACTTTTGTTTGTAACATCGGTGATATGCTAAAGGTTAGCCTTTTATCAAACATGTTTGATATTCTTCTTTAATTTCTTTAGAGAAAAGATTCAGCATTTTCATGGTTTCTAGATCTGGTCTAATGGATTATATGAGTCAACTCTACATAGGGTGGTTAACAACTCTCCAAAGTATCGTGTTTCTGTTGCATTCTTTTATGAGGTATTGCAATCAATCTACTGTCTCCTCTGTCCTTTTTTTTTCCTCATGTTCGCTTCCTAATGCATACTTATGACGTGAACAGCCAAATTTTGATACATGCATAATGCCGGTAGATTTTTGTAAGCAAAAGACAGGTGGAATCGCAAAGTATGAAGAGGCTGTTTATGGAGAGCATTTAGCTCAAAAGGTCCTAACCAACTTTGTTATGTAGTGGGTTGTTACAGTTACATTCTTCAAATGTTAAAATACTTTAGACTTGTTTAATAATGAGCTATGGTGCTTGAGTTTGTCCATTTATTAATGGAATAATGTTTTCTATATCCTAATATCTTTATTTTCTCCCTTGTGTTTCTCTACTCTTCCTAGTCTAGAAGCTTTGGATGAATCCAATTCCATCAATGATGCAACCATTGATTTTACTGATGTAATCATAGAATTGGTAATGCAGATTATTTAGAAAAGTGGTTTTGCATTGGGCTGGAAATTTTACAGTCTTTCTTCTAGCATACTTTTTCTTCCATAACGACATTCGTTTGTATGGTTGATTTTATGAGACTACAAGTAAAATATTATGTGGAATCTGAACTGCAGCTGATGACTGAAATAAGTCCAAAAAATGTGTGTGTGGTGGGGCAATTGAGATGCCGGATCTCGGTCTCCACGGAATGGTGCAACCCTGTGACACCAAGAGGTCATGATACCTTCATTTGCATGCCAGCTAGCATTCTTCGTCTATTCCAATCATGTTGGTTGATATTGACTTACTTGCATTCAAATGTTAGTGTACTCAAATCCCCTCTTCTTGTTCTATTGTAGTCAGCTTAAACTAAACAATTAATCTGTTTGATTTGTGGGCCAAAATGCCTTATATATACATATATGTACAAAAGAAAAAATCAACTTTGAAAATCTTAAATCAAGCTAGGCATCAGTTCAAGGTTCGAGCTTGAATTAAAGCTTCATTTATCTAAGCTTGGTTCAAATAAGAATGAACATTGATAGATTCAAAAATTAAATACCCTGATACTGTGGATTGATGGATCTAAAATCCAACAGTGCCATGATCCAAAAACTACTACTTGGATCTGAATGTGGAACTTCCTTTGGATAAAAGAGGGATGCAACAACTGGGTTAAAGACTGTTTGCGTCTTAAATATCCAAGTTCGCAAAATAAAAATGCCATCATCCTTCCCACTTTATATTTCTTAGTACTTTGTACACTGAAGCTTTAGACGGTGGTAGTGTAACAAAAAATATATATATATATATAAAATAAATAAAAAGGAGGAGAAATGAAGAAAACTTTCTTCAGGTCATATAGGTACAAACTAGCTGGTGCAGGAAAATTCCATACCCACCTTATTGGAAAGGTCAGTGTCCTCTAACCTTCAAATAATTGAACGTCAAATCCTTTAGTCCGAGGACCAGGGAGAGCCTCGGGACTACTGCCCCAGTAAATAGCTAAATAAATTAAAAGGGTAACGGTCCTAGTTGTATGCCGAATGAGATGAATATCTCCGAAGAAACTTGGGAGAGGCTTTAAAAGGCTCAAAACGTATCTATGCTGTCACATTGGATACATTGTAGCTGAGAGACAACCGTATTGTCTCTGGGGATTATCTTCTCATGGTTGGCAAAGCATGGGACAAACCAGTGACAAATGTCAAAACGTACGATTGAGCTAATAATGGATCGCTCTTCGAGGACCACCATACAACTTGAATACATAGATGCAGAGAAATTGGCATGGTTACAATTTCCCTGTCAAAGAATCATAGCTACTCCGAACATGTGTGAGTCACGCTCAAACATCCCTGGAGCTCTTCAACTCCATGCAGTTTGTCCGACCTCAAGGTTTTATTAGGCTTCGATCTAATGATTTAGAATCACAAAAAACTTTAAGAACGATGCAATCTTACCAGGGGGAGATGAAGTTGCACGGAAGTTGTCTTGTGGTATAGTTTTTTGGATCCAAATTAACTAGTAGTTTGTTTGCATAAATGGGTATGGCTGGAGTGTGTGTGTGTGTGTGTGTGTGTGATCCATGCAACAGATCAACAACGTACTGCTACCTTGCTCTAATCATGTCACTTGTATTTGTCTTGGATGGGACAATGTATCACAAGTTCGGTGTATCATCCATCTATTAGAGAGGGGATAGAAAGCTGGCAACCATCATATTAATCTACTATTGGATATTTAAAAATAATAAATGTCAACGACTATTGATACGTTCGGTGTGACATATGATCACCTTTTCAAGTGGGACTCTAATCATCATCTGAGAGAACCCACAATCCTTCACTCTTATCAAGTGGGACTCTAATCATCATCTGAGAGAACCCAGAATCCGTCACTCTTTTCTCCAACCGATGGATCCCACAATTGGGGGGGAGCCCATTCACGTATGCAATTTTAATTCCATACGTAATTACATTATCATGGTTCATACTATTATTCTGACAAGTTTCAAATAGACTGTTTTTTTCTCTGAGTACATTATTTGAGCAAAATAAAGAGAGCATCGGTTCATGCTTAAAGGCTACAAGATTTCAGTCTTCAATGGTTTTCAACATCCAGACTTCCCCCATGCAACCAACCAAATTAACTAATTAAGCCTGGGGTTGGGACCAAGGCCCGCCAAATTTGTGATTCACGTGAACTCTTTTCAATAATTTCTCGTGAACCGAAAAAGATAGGGGACATGATGAGCGTATTAACTTGGTTGACGCGATCTGACGAGACGTGAGCACACCACCAACCTGTCTACGTCTATTCTTGTGCTCATGTGAGCGCCCGAAAGGTTCGTACAGCAAAAGAGGAAAAAGAGAGCTAACAAAGAAACAAGCTCGTGAGTAGGGAGAGCAGTGGGAGCGTTCAGAGGGCCAGGGCTCCTCCTACCGATCACCAAGTCCAGAATTAAGAAGGCCACGATCAATAATAACTTGTTAACTTTTCTTCGCAAATCTTCCAGTCTTAGCAGCCAAATATCCATTGTTGCACCTAGTCACATTATTCAGTCACCGACAAACACTGTTATAAATCTCTCCAAATATTGGTCTCACTTGCATTCACGACTGCACACTCTCCCCCCCATCCAAAGCCTACTTTGAGACTGTCTTCCAATATATCACATTTCTGATCTGACTCACGGACACCCTCTCTAGCTAAGACCCGGTGTTAGATACACTCTCCCTATCCGCATCTAAAGCCCGGTATTTAGATCTTTTCTGAAATACTTCACTTTTCTAATTCGACTTGGACTGGTGTTTAGTTGCCAGTGCCAGCAACTGAGATATGGGAGGCAGCAGGATCAGCTATTCTTCTGTACAATTCCTTACCTTCTTCACATCACTGCTGCTGCTACCCAATGTCCTAAGTTTGTCCAACAACACCCTGCCGACATTACCTCACAGAAACAGGCGGGAAGCCATTGAAATCGGCATCGGCATCGGCATCGGCATCGGCGGCGGCGGCGGCGGCTCTCCCCCTCCAGAATCCCCGCCCAGCTGCTCCCTCCGTCGTCCGGGCCGCAGCCATGCGACTTCGAGAACATCCTCCTGTACAGAGCCTACAAGGTCATCCAAAATTCAAGTCCACCATCACTTGCGACCCCCAAGGAATCACCAATTCTTGGCAAGGCTATAACATCTGCAGCACCTACAATGGCTTCTTCTGCGGCATCCCTCCAAGCCGCACCACGATGCGCAACGTCGCCTCCATCGACTTCAACGGCTACAATCTCGCCGCCCCCACCATCAATGGCTTCGTCGACCAGATGCCCGACCTCGCCATCTTCCACGCCAACTCCAACAACTTCTCCGGCACCGTCCCCGACCTCACCAAACTCCCCTTCTTCTACGAGCTCGACCTCAGCAACAACATCTTGATGGGCTCCTTCCCCACCACCGTCCTCCCCCTCGCCAACCTCACCTTCCTCGACCTCCGCTTCAACCAGTTCTCCGGCTGCGTCCCGCCCGGCGTCTTCGACATCAAACTCGACGTCCTCTTCATCAACAACAACAACCTGAACCAGCCCCTCCCGCCGAACTCGGCCGCACCACCGCCGCCTACCTCACCCTCGCCAACAACCGCTTCACCGGCCCCATTCCGAGCTCCATCGGCCAAGCCTGCAATACGCTCATCGAAGTGCTCTTCCTCAACAACCTGCTCTCGGGTTGTCTCCCCCACGAAATTGGGCTGCTGAGCAAGGCCACGGTGTTCGACGCCGGGACCAACCAGATCACCGGCCCGATACCGCTCTCCTTCGGGTGTTTGATGAAGGTGGAGCAGCTTAACTTGGCCCAGAATTTGCTCTACGGGGAGGTGCCCGACGTGGTGTGCCTGCTGGCCGATTTCGGGAAGCTCGCCAACTTGTCGCTCTCCAGCAACTACTTCACCTCGCTGGGGAAGAGCTGCTGGAAGCTGATAGAGAGGGGAATTCTCGACGTCCGGCGCAACTGCATCCCGTGGTTGCCGAACCAGAGGTCGCCGGAGGAATGCGGCTGGTTTTTAAAGCAACGAAAGTACTGCCCCGTCTCGCCTTACATTCCTTGCCACATACCTTGGGTGCACGGCGGAGGAGTCCAGTCCGCGGCGGCGATGGTGGCGGGGGTGGATGGAGACCGGGATAAGGCTCCGGCGTCCCGGTATTCCGGCTACTCTGCACTCCATAACGGTCATGGGCCCTGAAATATCTCTCTTATTAGTAGATTAATTATCGGTAATTTTCTGTCTGCCTTTCTGAATTCATTCTGTCTCTAACTTGTATTATGCCTTAATTAGTAAGGCCCGATAATATTCTGAATGTATGTGGTAGTAGGATGAAGCAATTCCATCAATAAAATGAGCTCGATCCAAGTTTTCTGTGACTTCTTTTTCAAAAGAGGCAAGGAAAATATGGAGCGAAATGATGAACCGAGCTTGATCTTTTTAAAGAAGTATCGAATTCGACCGAGATTTATGTATCAGCAAATTTTAGATGATGAGTACAAAGTCGCAGATCAAATAAATATTCGTGCTCTTTTTGTTCTTTTTTTTTGGTGGGGGCGGCAATGTTACCATGCCAACCAGATTTATTGCGCAGTTGCACTCGCGGTCAAAATACCAAAAAGGCAGTGGTTAACTCATGGTTCTTACCCGAGCATGGCTGAGGACGGGTGGGGGAGTCAAGCTTTAATTAATTTGGTTAAGGGTGGTCGATCACTGGTTTGGACCACAAAAAGGGGTTTAGGTCGCAGCCAGGAAATCGGCTCTTTGTGATGTGCATGGTGCACCATAATATATATAGTCTATCCTGCTAACGATTCATTATATAATGGATGACTAGCAAACAATACATATCATATCTAGAAAAAATATTCATTGCAACTGTAATATCACATCATCATTATAACAAACTAGTGAAAATTGAAAATAGATGATATATATGGGATAGTATGAGATATTATCTATAAAAATTAATGTAATACTCCATAATCGATGAAATGTAAAGGTTTTCATTGATTAGTTAACGTAATATTACTGTTGCAATGAAAATGAATATTTTTTTCATGATCCCTGTATACAGTTCGTGTCTATTTGTGAGTTGTTTGCTGGATGGTCAGTGCAATGCACAATAGGACAGCATCACATGCTCATTAATGTGGTGCACTAATGACACCATAAATGATGTTTTATTAAAAAAAACTATGCTGCCATGCTGCTGGGTTTCCATTTTTAAGGCATTCTTAAGAAGAATTTAAGGCCGCAAATGGTTAGCTGGAAAAGGTGTCGCTGCTCCCCGACTTGAATAATGATCCTTCTAGATTTCTTTTGTATATATATATATATATATCAGAAAAATGTTGTTGAAAAAATGATATCATATATGTTAACCGTTCATTAAAAATCTGTCAGAGAATTGTCCAAACTCAAAGCTCACCATGTTGGTTTCTGATTGACCTAAGCCTTACACGAAACATTGTTAATTTTTTGAAGGAGCATGGCATCTTATCTGCATTGCTGGTTACCTTATCTATTGTACAAGTACACCATAACAAGGAAGCAAAATGGAAAAAAATATGGTTGTGAATGTGAGTTATGGGTGGTGCCTTTCCCACGAAATTGTCCACCAACCATTTTGCAAGTTTTCTAATCTTCGTCATAATTTTCGGATGAAAGATTTAGGACTCGTTTGGTTGACAGGAAGTGAAAGAGGAAAAGGCACTTTCTAGGAAGTAAAGAAAGAGCTTCGTATTTGATTGGAGTTTTAAGAAAAGAAAGAGTGAAAAAAGTATTTCCTATGAAAAATTATTTTTCATATTTTATGAAAAATAAAAATTTATGGAGGAAATGAATTTTGACATTTCCTGTGACATGAAAGTAGTGATATTTTTTTCCTAAAATATCCTTTTAAGATTCATAGCTAAAATTTACTAAAATATCAATGGATAATTAGGATGAAATACTGAATAATAATATAATATTATCTTAATATTATCTTAATATTCATATAAATATAATATTAATATTTATTATATTTTAATATTTATATTAATATAATTTTTATAATATTATATTATATTTATATCTATATTAATAATATATTATATTAATATTTATATTATATTAATATAATATTAATGTATAGTATTATATTAATACAATAAATTATTATGATCTAATATTATATTATAATATATTATATTATATTTATATTAATAATAAATATTATTTTAATATTTATAAAGTTTATGAGTAAAATGTATGGTTTTATATCAACTAAGGATATAGTTGATATTTTATATAATTTTTTAAAAAAATAGATGTTGATTTAAATATAAGCTGTTTTTAATAATAATTATTTTTTATAGTCAATTAAATATATTAAAATTTTATTTTAAAAAATAATTTTTAAAATTTTTTTTTTACAAATGAAACGAATGCTTAGAAGTTAATCAGCTGCTTTCAATAAAATTTAGTGTACCAAAACCTAACTTTTTAAGGGGCTATAGCTATTTAGCTGTTCAAAATTCCATTTGCCTCTAATAAAATGGGCAGCGGACGTAGATGGTGCATTATCCTGCATCGGCATTAAATGCTCTGGTTCCTGGAATTCCCCACAAATCTGAATGCAGCACCCATGCCTTGTCTAGGAGTTTCACTGCTACCCGAAGCCACGAGCCCACAACCCTCATAATGGTGAAACGTGTATCACAATAAAATATTCCATTTTATTCTTTTTCAAGAGCAAATATAATATTCTGCTTCAGTGAAACCCTGAAATAAATCAAAATAGATTGCAAATTCTCTATAGCCGAACAAGAAGAAACTAATGGACGGACGCTAACCATTTCAGAATTGAGAAGAGTGAAATCCCTCTGACGGCAACTTAAAGTGGTGCAGCCTTGCTACTAAGGCTGTAAAGTGAGTTGGGCTGGATCAGGGATGAGCCACAATATTTGACTCCAGTTTTTTTTTTTTTTTTAAAAAAGAATCTATACCTAATCCAATTCTATTCAAGTTGGATCTGATTAGATATAATATTAATTATCTTCCATTAGAATTTTCAGGCCATACTAATTCTAAAACAAACCACACTAAAGACATACAAATCGACTAGCTAATTATATCATAAAAATATTTGCATCATAAAATGATAGCATGCAATATATAATTTTTCATCTGGCATTTATCTGGAGTTCGTTTTTAAATTAAAGATAATTAACAAGAACCTGAGAGCCCTAGAGAGGGATCTGAAACACTTGCTGTAAAGTGAAGTGGGTGTCACTGCTAACCAGGAGGCATGATCCTTCATAATGGTGTTACTTGGATGAGAATGATAAGATGTCCTCTCCATCAGTTGTTCTCAAATGGGAGATCTACTCATCAGACCATTTTAACAATCCAATGAATGAGAGATCTAACACTCATCAAACCTCCTTTTTTTTTTTTTTTTTTTTTGATGAAACTCATCTAACCATTTTTACGGTCCAATGAAGCAACATTAGTCACATACTAATATAAGTTACAGGGACTGAGTTGATGCTTGTGCCAAAGTGATATGCAAGTTATCATACATCTCATGCATAACTGATTGATTGTAAAGTCTACATAAGAGCATCAAGCGATTAGAAAGAGTGGGGTCAGAATACTCCCATCCCCTGGCATTATGGCAAGAAGAAAACAACCATCCATTCATTTAACAGCTTGAGTTCCAACCAAGTTATTGGACCTGATATGCAGATGGCTAAACCAAACCAACCAGACGCTTCCATCTGAAGAGAGCAGTAGTAAGAGAAATAAAGCCATTTTGAATTAAACCCCATGTGTTATTCCTAGCCTCTTGCTCATGTTCCCTCCTAGTGAGAAGCAGAGAGGCTAACCTAAAGGAAGACAGACCTCAATAAAGTTCCACAAAAACTCCCCTAGATGTAAAGCTTCAACCTTACACAAAGATCCTTCTTTGTGCCACTTTCACCCCCTCTACCCATTATTTGTTTTCCCTCTAAAATTAAATATAAAGAAAAAGAAGACACAGAAACAGAAAAGAAAACATAGGATAGAATCCAGACTCACTGTCCACCATTTGGACGAAGGCAAACAAAAGGCTCCAAAACTGCCACCCGCCAGGTCCTACCAACACCTTGCAGTGTCCACCATTTGGACGACAAGTAGCCAGCCGAAGCATCCCCTCGCTCTCAATGGTGGGTTCTGAATCATTTATTCACCGGTTCCTGGTTACCGTGTGACCTCTGTCACCCCACCTCTCTTTCAACGTACGCACCAATTGACTTCACAGTTTTTAATGCCTTCTTCGTTGCTATCGTCCATTATAATGGGATATTGCTGGAAATCATCATCAGGAATACTAATACAATATACACAGTGAGCAATGGATGCCATCCATTGTTTAAAACACACCCATGGCCGAATAAACCAAATGATCATCTTTGTTTCTGGAACAGACCAACTGATCATATTGTAAGTAACTACTATGAACTGACAAAAGACCGCGTGCGATGATAGGGACTACTATATATAAAGATGATGCTGATGATAAGATGTGAGCATGGAAGTTTGGCACTGATTGCTGGATTGCTAAACAATGTTTCTGCCGGCCAGAAAAATAACAAACTCGCCCATCCACGCCTCCTCAGTGGACACATTGATACATTGCTCAGTTGGAATTGATAATTTGGGCCGCCGGTAGACATTTATCTCAGCGGCTGAACTTCATTAGAATCATGCTCCTTCCACCCCCCAACACAGTCGGAGCTCAGCTGATCTTTCCTCATTCCCAATTCTCCACTAGTCACTACTTTCATAAGCAGGAAAAGGGTAGAAAGGAACATAGGATTGGTACTTACAACCTGAGGGGTATCAATGGCTGCTGAACAACAAATTGTCAAGCAGCAGCAGAAGACAAATGATAGGGCAGAATGGTCTGAAAGGATCAGACTGCTACATCGATCTCAGAGCAGCTCAACAGGGAGATACCACTCCAATTCCAACAATAGCCAGCTGCACCACCCATCCTCTCTAAATACTTTGCACCACAGCAGGTGGATGCCTTGCATTCCTTGCAAGGAGGGCAGGAGTATTCTGTGAATAACGGGCACATGAAACTCAAAATGAAGGAGCCTGCTGCAGTAAACATCCAAAGAAGCAGAGGTCAGGGATGCGGATGGCGATCATCAGCAGAAAGGAGGTGCCTGCAGATCTGAAAGGGAGATCATCTACTGAAGAATTGAGCCAGCAATGCCATCATAACTCAGCAGCAAAAATTGTAGAGCAGCGAAGCACATCAGCCAAAGACAAGAACCAATTCATTTCCTTTGATAGACCAGTCTATTCAGGTAAAGAAATCGATCACATTATTAGAGGTGATACCATGATTGACTCCAGCTTCCCACAGGCCTTGCCATGCAAAAACCAACAAGGTCACAGGGCCTCTGTTGATGGACAAAGCAGAGGTCCTAGCACGGTGTGCATTCCAGGCCTAATCCACAAGTACCAGCCCAAGGTATTTGAGGATATTGTTGGCAATGAGATGGTAGTCAAAGCACTCTCAAATGCCATCCAGAGGAAGAGGGTCTCACCTCTCTATCTCTTCCATGGACCCAGTGGAGCTGGCAAGACATCCACTGCCAAGATCTTTAGCATAGCTTTGAACTGTGAGTCTCCTTCTCCTTCCAAACCATGCTGGAAATGCACCAGTTGTTCCCGAAGCCTGTATACAGCAGAAATGTGCTCTGGAAACAGAAATTCTGCCTTTGAAAACATAAGAACCCTACTTGAGGGCACCACATTCATGCAGACATTTCCTGGCTTCAAGGTTTTCATCATCAACGAGTGTCATTACCTAGCAAAATATTCCTGGCGAGAACTGTTGGAAATGATAGAAGAGGAGAATTATGGTGGTTCCCTAGTCATAATTTTGATAACAGAGGATGCAAAAGCCATTCCTAAGACTATCTCATCTCGATGCCAGAAATTTGCTTTTGCCAAGCTCAAAGATAGTGACATCGCACAGAAACTGGCAATGGTCGCATCTCATGAGGGAATTAAAATCAGCAAGGATGCTCTGAAACTAGTAGCCGCAAAAGCTGATGGAAATCTTAGGGAAGCTGAGATCTTGCTGGATCAGCTGGCACTTCTTGGACAGTGCATCACTACTTCTACGGTTCAGCAACTAGTTTGTACCCTTGGCCACTTTCTATCATCTATTATGAAGCTGCTATTAGCGCATTATCCCAATACTGCTGCTGCTTTTATTAATTGTTTCATTCTTATCTGAAATTGTCTATCCATAGGTGGGTCTGGCTTCACATGACAAGCTAAGTCACTTACTTGAGGCAGCACTTGTTGGCAATTCCCTGGAGACAGTGAGATGCACTAAGGATCTAATCGCATGCGGCATCGAACCGCAGGATCTTGTGTCTCAGTTAGCTTCTCTAGTAATGGAAATTCTAGCTGGTACTTCTCCATTGGCAACATCACATGATAAGAGAAAAATGCAAACTCAGTCTCAAGTAGTTACTTGCAGTCTCCTTTTCAGTCACTGGACATCTCTGGCTCACAAGCTACACTCTGTTGCAGGGGATAACCAACCAGAGAGATTGTGTCGAGCTTTGAAAATACTTGCTGAAACTGAGAAGCAGCTGATTATGTCTCCATGCAACCACACGACCTGGGCTACTGCTGCTCTACTGAAGATTGCATCAGGGGACAGCTTCAGTGGCAGTTCTTCAGATATCATACTGCCTAAAGATACAACCCTAGCAGGTATGCTTTTCATATTAACAAATCACATGAAAGATAACCGGTTTTCTTAAGCTGGCACACTCATTCCAAAGAATGTTTTTAGGTAAATACCATATAATTTGATATAAGTGGTGAATGGGCATCCAATATTCATCATGCCTGCAGGTGACAGTTCTGACACAGCATGCATGACGGATGGGGCGGATATCAACAAGCCTGGACCCTCCAACCACATTGACAGCAATGGGGTCAGGCATCATCCCCCTAATTCAGTGCCAGAACAAAGTACTAATGCTGATAACTTGAAAGAAAGTTTCAAAAGTATTGATGTGGAGGAAGTATGGCACAGCATCCTAGAAAGGATCCAGAATAAAGTCCTAGGAGAATTCTTGAACCAGCAAGGGAAGCTTGTATCACTAACTGTCTCAAGAGGTAATGCACTTCTACCAAACTGAAGCAACTTCATAATCTCCTACGAGACTTCTCTCTTATCGGTCATTGTACACCATTCTAACAGACAATGCCATAGTGCACTTGATGTTCAAGAACTCAGAAGACAAACTAGCAGCTGAAAAGTCTGAAGAATCCATCTCAAATGCCCTTAAAGCTGCTCTTGGATGCCCAGTCACTGTGAATGTCAGTCGTGAACCAACACAACTAGAATTTGTGACTACAAAATCAGTAACTTGCAATGAAAAGCAAGCCCCAGAACATACCCAACAACAGAGAACACAATTTCTTCAAATATCCAGACCATCCAGTAGCCTGGATAGCAGAGGGCTTGTTCTCAAACGAAGCATGAGCCAGAATTCTGGGTGGACATTGAACAGTAATTGGAGGTCCACAAAACTGCAAAACAGCATGCAAATGCATGCCCACGAAGATAAACACATTGGTAGAATAATTAGAGAAAGCATAGGCTGGAGTCCAGAGATGCCTCATGTGTCTGGTCACTTGACTGAAGGCTGCAGAGAGAGTCTCATCAAAGATCCTGAAATGGCCTACTATAAGCAGAGATGGCTGTCAATATCATCAATACAACAGGGAGATGCAAGCATTGAGCCATACAGCCAGGATTTGTTGTTTGAGGAAGCAAATGCAGATATACAGATGCGTGCAAAGAATTCAAAGCTCAACAAGGACCTTTTAAAGCTGAAACAACAAGGCAACAGCATGAAATACATGTGAGTAATGGGCATTTTTGAGATGTCAAAAGTAAGAATTACATAAGAATGTCAACACGACCTATCCAGCCGGTAGGCACCCTCTCCCCTTTGGAAGAGGTCTCAGATTTGATCTACAGTGGTGATACATGACCACCATATTTCTCAAAAAGCATTGCATAACAATACTGAAGCAGCTATTATCTTTTGCGCAGGGATCCGAATCGCTCTTGGAGTTGCACTGAGAGGTTTTGCAGGGGTGAAACAATGGTAAGATCTCATTTTACAGGTATAAACTAAGCTAGAAGCTTGCTCCTGATATACAAATTCTGTTGTGGAAACTGAAGGTGAACAACAGCATAAGGGGTTTCACAACCAATAGGCATGTGCTCAAATGGATTAATCCATGCAAAGATCCCAGCATTACAAAAAATAAAGCTAAGAAGGCCCAACAGGATCCAAGGAAGACTCCTCCAACTTCATCACATTCTTCATCATAATACAAAATCCAGCCAAGCAACTCCTATAATTGCAGTGTCTTATTGAATGATGAGAATGTTCAAGTGCGCTGATTACAAATGAATTGAATCTTGTAGTGCCTTGTCAAGCAGTTACGTATGTTGATTCAAATGCAAGATATATGAACTTGAGTCTAGATCAAAAACGGATTTCAGTTAAACAGTAAAAGCAGAAAGGTGTAAATGGCGCCTAAACTTTCCAGATGAATCACAAATTAAAGTACTAACTTATGACAATCTTAAAGAATTAATCTTCATGAGGCAAACCAAAACATCAATGACTTAAAAGAAAAATCAGGAAGAGAAACATGTGGTTACATGTAATGCACTCCAAGAAGAACCTTAACCGCTAGCTTATAAGGGCTTAAAGAAATGGAACATCAGATTGCTGAAAGATCTTAGTTACCGCAAGCAGGAGCAGGTGCAGGTGCAGGAGTGGATTAGGTTGCAGGTAGGGGGAAACTGAATTCTTAAAAAAAAAAATGAATAAGGAAATACGTAGTAAGTGGGTGATCAGCAAGTTTCTTAAGAGACTCTGAAATGGATGAACCACCATACGTGCCAGTATCCTGCTATTAAGAGCTAAGATATAAGGGAACAAAAAACAAATCTGTTATTGAATGACCATAATGGATTTATTTTTTCAAAGTAAAAACTGGTCAACTTTTTAGAATATATGCTTGTTTTCTTGAAATAACATGACATATTTATCAGTTTAAGAGAAAGCTCAAAAACTTTTAGGAAGATAGGCATCCACAATAACTTGTAGTTAGTTCAACAAGTAAATAAGCTGTATCAATCCATCGATACCATACTACCAGTGCAATGAGTCACCATTGGTCCAAAAGTCAGAGAAACTTTCCATCCACATAGGTTGGCAGGCATCCATAATCAACAAAAGAAAGAAAGAGGAATATGAACTTGAATACCACCAGCCTAAACATCATGATAAATTGTTCAGATGTAGCTAGCAGAGACAAGGAATCATGGTGTGATTCAAAAGGACATAGAACATAGATTGCAAGGTGCAGGCGTAATCAATGCTGACAGTTTTCCAATTACATTATATACGATAACCCTAAATAGGAAACATGACGAATGAGTATCCACAAAGCCAACCCCAAATAATTTGGAAAAGGCTGGACGGTTATGATTATAGTTATGATACCAATCAAGCAACCAAGAAAAGCAATTGTCTTAGATTAGCAGTAAGACACTGGCATTAGCACAAAGCTTAGGGCAAAGAAAATTGAGAGAATAAAGGACAAGTCATGGAACATTATATGGAATAAGACCACACAATCCAAACAACAACAGCTGCCCTTTCTAAATTAGTACGACAACACCACCTATGAAGGATCAAAACAAAATTTTCTATCTCAGCACCAACAGTTCTCCTCCAGACTTAGAATAAGACAATGAGAT
>NC_026002.2:17740689-17800689 GCF_000442705.2 Elaeis guineensis
AATTCTTTCCTTTTTTTTTTTTAATTTTTAATTTATCTTTTTCATTAAATCTTAACATTGTAAAGGTCCTCCAACCAAGCCGCCATTGCATATCTTCTCTTGGGTCGCTGAGAATAAGCCATCATGAAAGCACCATTTCTCAGTCCATTCTTTCTCAATTATAGGCCTCGTAAGAGTCTTTCTAGATTAAAGTATATTAATTTCTTTGCCTCATTACAGCATCTGACAGCGATGACATTAAGATCTTCTTCCACTAATAGTGAGGGTGGAGAGGACGATCGCCGACCCTGACATTGCCGGGATATGGCTCAAATCAACAAAAGTACTTCGGGCTATACTTGTTGGCAGTGCCAGGATATAGTTCGAACCAGTTTTCAGCACCACCAACAAAAATATGTAGTATAATCTTACAACATGGCAGATGCTAGAATTAGCATTATTGGCACCACCAGTGAGAGTATAGAGGAACGTTGGCATTAGCAATCGGATACGACTATTTTGAGATCTCTAACGGGAAAATAATCTCGATCAAGGTGGCGGCGATAAGGTGACTTCTCCGGAAGGTTGGCCCACAGAAAACAATCGGGAATGGAAGGAGATAATTTAAAACGTACCCAAAAAGATAGAATAATGATAATTTTATAGTTAGTTTTTATTTTGGTTATTAGTTTGTAATATTATACTTGTTTTTTTAAGTTTTATTTGACTTGATTGCGCTATAGTTATTTATGTTCACAAGCATCTAAAAGGTGCCTTATTTGATATTCTTCTAATATAATTTTGAGAGTAAAATGCATGTTTGGTTACAAGAAAAATTTCACGACTTAATCTTTTAAAAGAAAATAAATTTATATTGAAAAAAATTCTTATATTAGAAATTTTATGTTTTATTTTTCTCTTTTGACATATTTCTTGGCAATCAAACATGACTTTACTGCAAATCTTCATGGCTTTCTTGGCTTTTATGTCTATTCCTATTCTTTTAAATACATTTCACATGATTCAACTCTTACTTGGAGAGAGAAAGAAGGGATCCTCTGTTTATCTTTAAATGTCTAATGATTATATTTTTAGTTAATGTGTAAAATAAATTTATTTGATTTTCAAGCACAAATAGCAAAATTGACCGTTAAATCTGTAACAACATACGTGCAACTGGAAGAAGGAATATTGCATCATTTATGCGGCTAAGAAATTTATTTTTTCACCGTCGTTGATACATACAGCAAACTAAACATAATCCTTTATATTGTGCGGTAGATTGAGGTCGAATTTATTAAGTTTGATCAACAAAAGATTGAGGAAAATATCTGTTGCTGCATAACCATCACATTAAAACAAGTCACATGCAAGTGTTTGCAGTTTGATGTTGACCATCCACATCTAAGTAGATGTCACATTCTTGATTAAATGATAATGAATCGTAGCAATTGTATGCGATAAGATCAACCATCACAGGATAACTACTCTCTTCTACGACTTTACATTGCCATCCCATTTAAATTTGTACCTCATTTAGAACAATTACCTGTCATAGAGTCATTAGTTTATTTAATAGCTGAAGTCAAAGTAGTAGGGGTTTTCTCCCCAAATGTTAGGTAGGAACTTGTAATTACCCTAAAAGTGGGGCGCTGTTTTTTTTTTTTTTTTTTGGGCATACCAGCAAAGAACATGCACAGATACAGTGGATTTAGGCCAGCCACATTACAATTGTGACTATGATTTGTTCTGGTCCCTTCTTCTGTGAAGCAGTGTGGCTTATGAGAGCTTTGTTTCCTTGATGTGGCCTATGAATTTCTTTGATGGTCGATTACAGGGGGTTAAATTTTGCACTGCTCTGACCTCTTCTTTTGTTCTGTCTTTTGTTTTACAATTCTTGTTGGGATACCTTCTTGTAGTTATTCTCCCTTCTCATTTTATTCTTCAGTGAAATGTGTGCTCGCATTCGATCAAATAATGTTTTGTGTTCAATGTTTTGCATGGGATCGAATGATAGCCATCCCCAAACCATTCATATTCTTTGGATAAACAAATCGTAGTTATCAAAAAGTTACATACATATGTGTGTGTGTGTGTGTGATTACAAGATTGGCATGTTGGGAAACCCTCAAGTGTCATATGCTGATGAGCAGAAATATGCTAAGATTCTTATCTGAACACAAATTTGGTATCAGAACCAAAATTGTTCCATGAATCCTATAAACAAACCACATTTCATGTCAACATTACATTCCCTAGTATATATTCATAGTCAAACCACATCAAAGACCTGAGAGTCGAAGTAGAATGAATTAACAAAATTTAATGAACAGACCTCTACAATACAAATTCTGCCAATTGAACATATGCCACATGTTTGTAGGCTCCACCAGTTGATAGCTTCAACCAAGTATAATAGACAACCGCGATAATAGAAAACAGGCTGTTGAATGCTGAAATCCTCAAATCTCTTTATTAATCTTCTGTTGAGCATGAACAGTTGCTGATAGAAGATATATGATGTTAGTGTTTGCTTAGTGCATAGAATCTAACATAGTTAGTGGCGACAAAGAATTTGAACAGACCTGTGATGCTGCATTATTTTGCTTGCCTCTGGGTCATTCCAAATATTAGTTTATCTACCCATGACTCTTGCTTCCTTTCATTGTGAGAACTCTGTGATTTACTTATTCTTGAAGGCCACCCCTCCACATGATCTTTGTTGGTCGTTGTTTGTGATTGAAGGTCAAGTGATGATGCATCAAACCATGGAGTACGCTTTGCAGGGGCAGTGACTTTCAAAGGAGGATCTATGATCCATCTGCATGCAGTGAAAGATAATCAATAATTGGGTATACATAAAATATAGGAGCCTATCCCAAGACAAGCAGCTGCAGCTCTGCTGAAATAGCAAAGGTAGATCAAAGATCCAAAGTTATAGCATCGCTAATAGATAATTAACATGAGATACCGGTTATTATTAAACAAGGTAATTATTCACATTGTAACACACAAAACCTTTGTTACTGAAGTGATATAAAACTGAAGGTAGATATTGTAGTATTGTATATGACAGAGGGATCAATTATCAAATGACATCAATGGTCCTCTCACTGATGCAATCTAACTCAATGATATGATAGTGGCTGATGACATTGCACCTGTGATGATAGATTTTAGGATTGACATGACCAACTACTGAGTATTCAATCTATAGAATCATGGCTGAGCTCTAGTTGGTGAGTGAAAATTTATATATTGGATCTTCTAGATTGCCCATATAGGAAAATAGTCACAATATGTCAACCATAGGAAACTTCTAAGCACTTTACAGAAGGAAAGGGGAACAAGCATATGATAGAGCTACCATTTTTAGTGAGAATGAATCCACCATTTGAAATTACTACATGTGCTAGAAAATGGAAATTTAGGCGGAAAAAACTTCTCATGTTAATTCGGGTATACTTGATATCTTGAAATCACACACCAAGAAACATTATGTTATAATAGTCCAAAATATTAAATTATTATATAGTGGACCTATCTTGCAACTATTTTGATAGCAGAATGGATCCCTTAACTTGAAAACAATTCACAGCAAGGGCATAACTTTATCTAGTTATCAAACCGGTATCAGAATGTGGCATAAGATTGTTCTTAGAAAAGAATATCATCAGATCATGAATGCAGTGAACTGGTAATAAACTAAAATATCAACCATATCTTAGAAAAACCAGATGTAAACAAATGACACATAAAACTAAAATAATCCAGAAAAATCTACAACTAGTAGAATATGTGAATATAACGTTTTCAGTAACATATATATTTATGGTGGACATTTTTGGGGAAGCACAAGCTGTTCATTGAACTCGAGAGCAATGTTCAGATCTACTAAGACTAATACCTACTTTGAGCCACTTAGAGACTCATGTCATAAAGCTTGACCCAAATCCCAATTAAAAAATAAAGATGTCTATGATCCAAAGTCAGCACAAAACAGGTCTGAGCAGGTTACCGGGTTCTGCCAAAACTTGTGATCCCCAATTAGGACTAAGTGGCTTAGAAAGAAATCATGCTGCATTAATTCATTTGGAAAGGGACATGACTACAAGAAATAAATAAATAAACATTTGTGGATCTAGAAGATTCCTGTTTGATGTCCCCATATGATAATTGAAGTACTGGAAAACAAGCTTTATGCATTCTGTTTCAAAGTGGAGAGAAAAAAAAGAAAAAGAAATGGCCATGTAGGGACATTGTATTTTCTTATATGCACTAGATAAAATATTAAGAGCGAAATTAGAAATAGGTGGGAAGAGTCAACTAAAGCTAAGCTAATAGGCATGATTGGCTCAACTAATGATGCTTCTTTTGACGAATAAGCAAAAAGGACCAGACGATACTAATTTATCTTGTCCCACATATCATACTACAACCAAAACTCACTGAAATATATGTAAACCAGTGAGGTAAAAAAAAGAGTAAGACTACAGGTTTACTGATGTCAGCCATAATATAAAATAATACTAATATTGCCTTGAATAGACAAAAGCAGTTATATTTTTTGAGCTTGTTAAGGTGAAATATACAATTCAGTCTCTCTGGTTTGTTGCAAAATTAAGATGGAACCCTGGGCCACCATGTGGTCTATGGCATGATTTTTTCTTTATGAGAATTCATGAACCCAATTAAGCAATCTTCAATATAAGAAAGCAGGGATGATAAGTGAGATGTGATAAGAGATCATATGGTAATCCTGGTGGGAATTTGCTAGAAATCTAGGAACTTAGCTTTGTGCTCTTTGGATCTTCCTCATATGAAAACTCAATGGAAAGTTCCGAAAGATAGAATGGATCAGCAAGTATTCCAAAAGTAAGCCATAGGAAAGATCAAATCAAGTCTTCCTGTAATTTCTACAATATGATAGGTGAGACCATTGGATCTGCAATGCTTCCATATCTACACCTATTCATGGTTCAAATTATTACTCATGATGAGTATGAAAAGAAAATTTCTGGCACACAGAGCAACCTATACCATTCACCATAAAAACTCACTACTCAAGAAAGGAAATTTCAGCAAGTAGATTCTAAAGAAGATTGACAATAACCCACATGAATCATAATATATGGATCTCAGCAATTAAGAGAAATACAAGAAAAGGTTCTGCAAACTGACCCTGGTGGGAACTTGCTGTCTGACCGGGCTTCGACACGGAGCCACCACAACAGGGCCTTCTTCCCACAGTTTCCCAGAGGCTCAACAGAGGATTCATCCTTCAACAGAGCGAGTGGGTCCTCAACCTCCTCTCCATATTTACCTACGGCATCGAGATCCCGAACCCAATTAGGCTTCTCATCTGCTTCTTTCCACAGCAATTGCGAGTTCAACACAAACCCAGCCCACTCCAGCTTCCTCGGCAACACCGTCGCTGCTTCGCCAACAAAAGTTGCACTCTTCTCTCTGTATGGCAAAGAGTTGAAGGTGTGCCAGCCGACCAACTGACCCGATGAGTTGCAAGCAGGGCCTTGAATTGGTACAGGAAAGTTCTCCTTCTCCTCCTCACTGAATTTCCGATCGGGTGTCGGCTCGGAATTCCCAGAATGGGCAAGAATTCCAACTGAGACTGCGCCCATCCACTTCACCTTCTGCACCTCATCGAAGAATTCCATGCTGTGGATATTGCTATCGTCAGCGAACACCACAATGCCATCCAGTACCCGTTCCCTCACCGCTCTGTTCCATCACCAAACCCGGATCAGATCTAATAGCAAGAAAGTTTGAATCTTTTACAGAGAAAGCTGAAAAGATTGGATCTTTTTACAGAGAAATCAGAAAAGATCGGATCTTTGCACAGAGAAAGCGCAAAAGATAAAATCTTTTTACAGAGAAAGCAAGAAAGGTCGAATCTTTTTTACAGAGAAATCAAGAGAGATTGACGACAACAGGGGAATTCCAGAGGATGGAGACTGCGAGACTAACCTCAGTGCGTGGAGACGCATCCGAGCTTCCATCTTGTGGCGCTCGGCCCACTTAGTGGGCATCTTCTCGGGGAACGGGATGTGGAGGATGGGGAGCTGGGAACGGGCGAGGATGGCGGCGGTCTCATTGGAGACGCCGCCGGCCTCGACAACGATCCAGGTGACGGGGTAGGGGACGAGGAGGAGGGAGTGGAGGAGGCCGGTGAGGTGGAGGGCCTGGAAAGTCCGGACATAGGTGGGCGTGACGACGATGAGGGGCCGGGGAGCCTTGACGCCGTACTGGAGCCGCTGCTCGCGCTGGACTCGGTCGATGATGTGGTGGGCCCGCATGACCTCGGCAGGGTTGGGGTGGGGCCAGGGGCGGATGCGGATCCCGTGCCGACCGACGACCACCCGACTCCGGGTGCGGTTGGGGACGGAGAGGACCGCCGGCGGGGGCGGCGGCGGGTGATTGGGGAGGGAGAGGGTGAGGGTCTCGGTACGGGTGGTGGTGGTGGTGGTCGTTGTGGTGGTGGTCGTGGCGCGGAGAACGGGGGCGGAGGTGTAGAGGGTGGTGGTGGAGAAGAGGAGGAAGAACACGAGGCGGGAGAAGCGGAATCCGAGGACGAGGCTGATGAGGCAGCAGAGACCGTGGAGGAGGAGCCAGAAGCAGCTGGCCGGGGACTTTCCCATGCCGTCGGCGCCACCGCCGTCCGACAACGCCGGCGACGACCGGTATGTGGCCATGCGGCGGTTGTTGTGGTTCTGAAGCAATGACATCTTCATCTCTCCCCCTCCCTCGTCTTCCTCTCCTTGTCAACTTTTGGGCAGGGGGCGAAGAAGAAAGAGGGCAGTTGGGTTTTGTGGTGTTAGTTTTACTTTTATATAATTATTACCAAGAATTGGTAGGGAATGAGAGAAAGAGATATGGGCGGAAAGAAGGCGGTTGGTGGGAGGGAAAGAGGGAGGTTGGGAGGTGAAGTATAGTTTAAGTTTTAAGCGGGAGGAAGGCGTCGGTTCGAAGCGAGCTAATATCAAATGGTACAATGGTGAGATTTGGTCGCGTAGAGAGAGGGAGAGAGAGACGTTGGGCCCAGATCAGTAGGTACATGACGTTGGAGCAGTGCTGGCTTCCTCCAAAAGCTTGCCCAGACCGGGTTTTACTTAAACCGACGAGGGCATAATTAACATTTTGGGTCTGTAAACCTTCAGATTCTCCAGTTGATGGTACATAGTTGATAGAACAATGGGTTTACAATTGATTGGGTAGCGTTCGGGGGGGAGCAGAACAGTTCCTATGATTTTTATCAGATTAAGATCCCAAATCCAGCAAGGAAAGATCTAGTGCCTGCATCTAATATTCTCTAATTAAGAAGGAAAATTTGCCTCTCAGACACGTGGTCGGTCGGTGTTATGTTAATCGTTCAAACTGCTAGCTGGCAACAATGATCAACAGCTGAGTTGGTGTATGAATAATATTCTTAAGAAAAAGAACTGAATGCTGGTGTGACATTTGACTTTGATTTGGCTTGGCATCCTAAAATCCTAACATAAAAAGGGAAACGACAACAAACTTGAGAAAAACATGATTAGACTACCAAAAATTAGACTTAGATGTCAATTCCTCACCTTCCAAACATGTGCCTCCCGACCGGGCTTAATTTTTCTCTTGCTTTCTTTATGAGAGCTGTTTGTAATCTTGCTACATTTCATATTTTTATTTATAAATAAGTGTATATCAAGAAGCTAATGTGAGAGCTTATATATTTTTATTTGTCAAGGAAGTCAAGGATGCCATTTTTTTTTTTTAATATTTTCTCGATGAGCATCAAGCAGGCTGTCAGTTCCATTGATGCATGAACATGTATCCTGACATGAAGTGGCACCTTCCAGGTAGTTATCTGAAAGTGATTTATCAAGAATCTCTAGGGTGGAAATTTTGGACCCCCATCATAGCAAAGATCAAATGCAGAGTGTCGGCCAACATATTTCTTAAAATAAAAACAAAACCAAAAAAATTCCCATTAGGTTCAACCAAAGAAAAGGTACACATAGCTTGCACCATGCCTGGTCATTCATGTATTATGTGGCAACAGGGTGGCCTGAGAAGTGCTAGGTTGCTTTGGGGGCATGAACATGCTAAATGGAACGTCCCAATCTCAGTTGGTCTCAAGATGAAATCATTAGGTTTGTTGAGTTACCTCCTTATGTGCTAAGATGTGGCTTGGTTACCATTATGGGAACAAACTTTATAGGATTGAAGAATAGTCCTTGGGATTGGATGAAGTTAAGGAGCATATGGATTGTGGCAATGTGAAGGTGCCCTGCTTGTAGAGCAGTCTGGAGGAGGAGGGTCATGAGAGGACCAAGGTGTGTGGACATTGTAGCAACCTTCACGCTAAGGTTATTGATTGATGGCTGGCTAAGCTGTACATGAGTCCAATGATGATAGTGACATTTAGCTAACAGCATAAGTATGCAAACTTGACCAAAAATATGGGATTGGCGTATATCCCTTATTCCAAGTCAAAGACTTGAATTTGGCCAGCTTTGATATCTAAGTTGGACCATTTCGTATATAGAAATAGTTGAATGTAGACTGATGTAAACTCTCATTTTCCTCGTGCACTTGATTACAGTTTACCATATGAGATGCTCTCCTACCTAGGGTGGAATCAAAAAGGTTCAACTCCATGGTTACATGGTCTATAAGATTGCAGCTTGGATATGCATGACTTTATAAATGCCTATATGATCATATTTGTCATGCAATGTGTGAATTAGATCTCTCTAATTCAACATTAGATTGGTGAGAACCTAAACTTCTTAATTAATTATTTAATACCTTGGATGATTATATTTTGATTTTTAAAGTAGTCACAAACTAATAGTGAAAGCATTGCTGATTAGAAATTTACTTCTCAAATTTCAAACACGATCTCAATTTATGAGGAGAAGAGCCAATTATTGTATTGCAGCCCATTTCAGAGAGCAGAGAATGAGTCAAACGAAACCTACAAAATCTTATTTAAATTTGGATGTAAATCCATATCCAATCATATTGGATATGAATTCAAATATTATGACAGGCAAGTTACTGCATAAAAATTAAAATTTGAATTTTAGATTTCTCTCTCATGATTTCAATATGAATATCTATTGTTGTTGCTAACTTAATATGAAAATCTATTGGTATCAATGATAATAATTATAATGATCTTTGACATTCAAATCAGAATCCACGTTGTTACCTATTGCTAATCATAATCATAATATTAAAATTATCTAGCAATCAAAAATCATATTTTGGTGACACCTATTCTGCCAAATAGAATGTACAGTTAAAATAATATAATATTATATTTTACTATCATCTAAATATTTAGAATTAATATTTTATTATACATATTAGCACATTAGTATAATAAAAATTATTTATTTTTATGTTTATTTAATACATAAATTAGAGTATCTCAAAAAAAAATAAATTTTAATTTTAATGAATTAATTATAATAAATTTTAATTTATTTATTAAATAAATTATATTAGATGGATCAGATTAAATATATCAGAAACTGATTAGATAGATTTTAAATAAATTTTAAATAGAATCGCGGGTCGAGTCGTGAATTACCACCGTTAGGAGTCGTCCATGGAGGCTTCCATCGCTTGAAGTTTCCATGCGATCCGTCCGCTCCGTCGGACTTCTTCCGTCCAAGAGTCCGTGCCCCAGGTTTTCCTTCATCCATCCTCCGACCGTCAACCTCCACCGGCCGCCGTCCGGCAAGCCTCCGGCCCCGAGCAGTAACCCTCAGCTGCCCCAGGTTCGCCGCAACGGCTGGGATTGTCTTGGGTTTTTGGGGATTTTGAAGCTCCCATTCGAGGTAGTTTTCGAGATCACGACTTTGGGAATTTTTATCTTTCCTTCCCGGGGTTCTTATGGATCTTCTTTTTCCGGAAAAGACATTGAGTTTTCCTCCCTCTCTTTGTCGCTGAATGTGTGAGCAGAACCTTCTTTTTTTTTTTTTATTGCATTCTACTAGGAAACTTGAATGCGATAGCAAAGGACATTTCCATGAACGGAATGAAGGGAAATATCGGATTTTGATGTTAAGTTTTGGTTTAGTTTTGTTTTTATCACGATTCAACAAACGTCGTCTGCTATTCTGGTTAACTTCCAAACATTGGAGTTTTATCAGTTCAAATTTATAGCTCTTATGATCTATTTTATTGCAATCCTTTCATAGTGTTGAAATTTCGGTTATGGACCCATTAATTTAGGTGCAGGAACCGATTTGAGGAGTTTCCTGGTTCGCAAGTATGTTTTCTTGGATGATAATAGTCACTTATCTTCTATGTAAATTTTTATATGATTTTTGAAGTTCTATCTGTGTAGGTATAATTTCATTACTATTTACTCAATTCAATAGTGCACCGCTTATTAATCCTGATTCTATACTTGATGTGACAATCGAATATCTCATTGGATATGGAATATATTCTGGAATGGAAGGATCAATTGCACCTATCACAAGTTTTTTGGAACCATTTTATTTTGAAATATCTAATTCTGTGAATCTCATTGTGAATCTGCAGTTAACATGGGAAAACTTTAAAAATCAGAGGGACTTGCCCATCTCATCGCTGCAATTTTGAAATGTAACACAAGATGAAGACTTTTTTTTTAATGATTCGTACATAGTCTGCGGCATCCCTAAAGTTCAGGATATAAGAACAATCATGTTCAGTTTAATAGCTATTTATGGACTGGTATATTTAATCATGTCCATTTTAGTAGCTATATATGGACTGGTATATTTAATGTGTTTCAGAAGAAAACAGGGTAGTGTGTTGATGTCTAGTATTATTTGAATAGATGGCCTCAAGGTTGAGAATCGTCCTGTTTTTGCTTATATTTGTTGTTTTGCTGCATGGTTCCACCATTGCAGAGACAGACGGAAATCATCCAGAGGTCAAGGACAGCTCCTCATAGGAACTTAGTGCCGTTATAGATGGAACTAGCACAGAGATTGGATTTGAAAGGAAGGATTCAAGGGTTTGGTGAAAGGAAGGTTGCTACTAGCAGAGCTTCAGTTTCCACTGTTGCATAGCTTACTCTTGCCATGCTGCAGCAACAGAGTTCGGCATAATTCTGTTTTTCTTTGCCAAGTTAGAACCACAATGGGCAGGTACATGCAATGGTTTGGCTGCAAGCTTTGACCTGGTGCAAGAAGGACAGATCTATGGCAGTGGAAACTGGGTTGTCATTGGGAAGTAAGAAGGTATCTGATCTTGTGCTTTCCTTCATGTTTTTCTTCTTGCAATACTAAATGATATCACATAGTTTTTCATGAATGAAATGTAACATCGGAGCAATTTCATGGTTATATATTTTTTTATAAGTTGTTGCTGAAACGTGTATTTGGGCATTTTTATTGCTTTTTACTGGTTTGACTTATATTTTCCTTGATTCTGTTGTGCCTTTTTAATGTAATCACTTGTGTTTTACCTAATTTGGTCACTATCTTTTCTTTTATCTCATCTGACTTGATTCATAGTTTGTTAACCTAGATCATTGTAAGCACTATACCTAGCTTAACCAGTTTGTTTTGCCTCATTAATTATTTTAAATATATTATAATGACTTCTATGATATTCTTAGCATCACTGATTTAGACTTCTTTTGTTTTATCACCTTTTTGTGCTCATCTTTCTATCAGTAGCCTTCTTTGTTGCTTACATCTAGATTTCTCTGGAACTTATTTTGCAACATTTCTATGCCATGCTTCCCCTTCTAAATTCTCTCTTTCATCACGTCCCATCTTGCTACCATGGACAAACTTCCAATGGATATCATTGTGCAATCTTTGCATATGTAGCTCTCATTCATTATTTGAAGGACATTTTTTTGACTGATTAAGTTCACTCTCATAAGTCAACAAAATGTCTTCCTTTTGGAAATCTATGTTTACTATTATTGGACCATATGTTGATGCAAACTAGGAATTGAATCCATTTTCTTGTAACATCCATTCCCTTGTCCACACTGCGCCCATAACTCAATGGTAAGGTTGGCCTTTTTTTCATCCATATCCTTGTCCACCATGTATCTTTGCACATATTTTGCTGCCACATTCATTTTGCCATATTCGCCATCTATATGCATCTTTACTTTATCGTACCTTTGGTTTAATACATCCATTTTCTTTGAATAATATCTTTATTTTGCTCCTGCACATCTCCTTTCTTTTGCCAGCTTAATAGTAATGACTTAATTGGTATCATTTGAATCTTCGGCTATCCTTTGTTATATGTAACTTTGCATTTATCTAACTCCTTATATTTGTCTCTTTTTCGCTTTGCTTCTTGTAGCAACTATATGACTCTCCCATAATTGTAGTTGTTAGATCACTACTATTCTTGCCAAAATACTACCATTCCTAGTGGTAAATCAAACCTGCTTCTCGTGTAACTGTCTTACTCACACACCCTTGTATCATTGGATGTGGCATTGCTTTTCGTGTCCCTACAAGTTGATATTGTGATGACAGGCCATTTAAGTATACTGTGTTAAATCCTTGCATATTTTCAATCTCGTTCAGTCTAAGCTGTGGCATGCTACTTCAAGGATACAACCTAACCTTGCTCACTAGTGGTGATTCTTAAGTCAAACCTTGCTCTCATGATAATGAGATCAATTAGCAGCGCATTTCTTACATAAAGTGTGTTAGCATTAGTTAGACCTAAATGTGACAATTAACTTTTGTTTTATAGCTTGAGAGACTTATGGTAATGGAATCAAACTTTTCAGTTTTTCTTGTTTGGCATTGAGATCCATAAGATAATGTTAAAATAATATACATGAATAAAATAATATGCTAAATAAGCAAAGAAGATCTGAAAATATCTGCTTAGTTTGCTCAAAGAGCTTGACCATAAATATCCATCTTATTGAAGTAGATGTCTTCAGCATTGCATAGCTGAACAATTATTTGTTTTTTTGGTTGCTCAATGTTGATGATCATCAAGCTTAATATCCTTTATCTCATCATAACTAGTAGGCTTGCATCACATAACAAGAATTAAATTCTCATGTCAAATATACCTTATCAGTTCCTGACTAGGATGGAACTAAATTCTCTTAAGGAAATTAAATTATGCCTCCAAATTTTATTGTTGTTGTGCCACTCCATTCATGTCAATGTTGATGCTTTCAACTTGTCATAAACAATGAAAAGTTCTTAGTGGATTGATGGATTTGCTTGTTCCACTTTGTCCACGTGGCCCAGTTCTGTTATCTTATTGTCATTACTAAGATGTACATGCTTGTTAGAAGATGAACAAGAAAGATATTGTCGATCAATAAAAGTGTAGGTTGAAAATCTTTGCCAGCATGCACCTTGATGACATTTTGTTCAGAAGGTCTGCTAATGATAACTGTTGAAGAAGGAATAACATTTAACAGGCCCTTGAAACTTTATATAACTTAAGTAGTTTAGAAGAGGGGAAAAGTAAACCGTTTTGCTTTCTTCCATCTCAAAAGGGTTTTCATTAAATCAATCAACTTAAGTGGAGAACAAAGTGATTGACTTAAAATAGGTAGCATTGGCACTCAACTTTAGTATGTGGTTGAGGATTGCTGCACTTCCAAGCCTTCCAAGTACATCAACACCTGCTGAAAACTCAGTTAATGATAAGTGTTGAAGAAGGAACAACATTTAACAGGCCCTTGAAACTTTATATAACTTAAGCATGTTAGAAGAGGGGAAAAGTAAGACTGTTTTGCTTTCTTCCATCTCAAAAGGGTTTTCATTAAATCAATCAACTTAAGTGGAGAACAAAAAGATTGACTTAAAATAGGTAGCATTGGCACTCAATTTTAGTATGTGGTTGAGGATTGCCGCACTTCTAAGCCTTCCAAGTACATCAACACCTGCTGAAAACTCAGTTAATGGAACAACCATGGCGAGCACTGACTTATGACAAGATTAAGATATCACAAATTTGCCTGATTCCATAAGTTCTATAGATTCTGGGAAGAACATAATGTGCATGGAATGTCTCATAAAATATTACATAATTACATCTTAGTTAGAATTCATTTGTCAAGCTTTTTTGAAGCTTCCATTTTAGTAAGTTGCCAGTTGCCTTGCATGTACTAATTAGATGCAGTTGTGTTCAAATTTCTTTTCAAAGTGCCTGTCATTTGTCATCATGTTTTCAAGACAGTGTTACCTACATCACGTTTGTTAGGATTTGGGCCTCTGTTCATTTTATTGTGTTAGTTTTTCAAGGCAAGCTCTCTATTTGCTGCTAGATCTGGATTGTATATTGCTATTGGTGCTAAATAATAACTTTTCTTTCCATGCAGCCTCTTGAAAAATATAAGTAAGCATGGTAGACATAAAAGTTGCTGAGGCAAGCAAAGTTATACTTGTCATTGGAATAATGAAGCTTCACTTTTTTGGGGATGGTTTGGGTCTTGGGGTATCCTTTGCTGGTTCAAAAGGGCTTTCTCAAGGTCTTTTGGTTACTCTAGCAATAGCCATGCACAATATACCTGAAGGTTTAGTGGAGAGCATGGTTCTAGCATCCCAAGGGGTCTCTCCTCACGATGTGATGTTGTGAAATTTCAGTAAATCATTGCCCCAGGTAAATTTTTTACATGGTTTAGCTTGTGATATGACCTCCATCAATGCATAAGAAAACAAATGCTGACAGGATGTCTGAGATGAGGCATTTATGCTATTTTAACTTTTGAATGGTTCAAACCAGGACTTCTACCAATGAGGTGTGCTTTGGAGAGGGATGCCAAAAGACTGAGATGTGACTTCGTTTTATTTGGTGATCATATTTATACATGCAGCAAGCCTTTTGTGCATTTGGTGGGACTGCAACATGATCTCTGTCTGACAAGCTGGAGTCTCTCCAATTTCCAGCCAAGCGATGCAATGCTTTCTTTCTTTCTGGAGAATATGGTGGGAGGGCAACCATCTGAGTCGAACTTAAGACCTACACCAAGGAACGGGGTACCAACCAGCTCATATTTGCTGGCTGATCTATTTTTATTGATGCAAAACTTGATACTTGACTGCATTGCCATGGTGTGAGATGGTGGTCGGACCCTTCTGATTTTTTAATATCATCCTGCTATTCAAATGGGGTTGATGTAAATGACTCCTGGTCAGTTTTTTGATTTTTGTTACCTTGTTTGATGATTGGGTACTCTTTCCTTCTTCATGACAAGAAACCTCTTACTTGTTTGATATGCTTGGTTTGTGTCATGCAAAGTTGTTGGGTTTTTATTTTTTATTTTTTGGGCAGAATCCTCAGAAGTTCTTTATGTGTTGCTCATGTGATTGGTTGGGTGGATATTTGATATGACTTCAATCTGATTTAAAATGAGTTGTAGTGATAGAAGGGAGGATGGGTCAGATGGCTTCGCTCTGATATGGTAAGGTTTTGAGACCAAGGAGTATTACTAACTGCTCAAAGTGTTACATACCAAATTTACTATTTCTTAACGCATAGGTTAATGTTGTTTCTTATTAAGAGATTCAAGTTGAATCGGTTGAACAAAAAATCTCACTCTCCAATTAGATCATATGATTGCTTCGTCACCTAGGTAATAAGTTTTTTTAGATGGTAACACCTCTGCAAAGTATTCTTGGAGCCAGCACAGGTCGTCACATGAGCCTTGACAGTAGTTCTGAAGTATGCTGTTTATTCTTGGTGTTGTTTTTGATACTGACTGTCAGATGGTGTGTTAGATATTGGTTGTATCTTACTTGTCAGCAGGGATTGCAACATTCTTGTTCAGACATGTAAGTCCTCCGTAATCCTTCTGTATATGTTTGATCTATCAATAAAATGGGTGGTCCAAACCTCCCTGCTTTTTCATTTAAAAAAAAAAAAATCTGCAAAACAATACTAGAAAAAACAAGAAATTTTAGCAAATGAAAATTTACTAGTGGGGTCTTCGTCAAAATTGTTTGTTTGATTTATAGTGAATTATTATGATAGGAAATGTAACGTCTTTTATTTTGAAATGATTGCCGGAAGATTTGAAATGCATTCCATGACCTATGGACTACTGTCACAAGTTCAGGAAAAAACTGACAATATGGACACATAATTCCATACAAACTCCAAATTATTATACCTGACATGAAATACGTTGCACCTAAGATCTATACTTTAGAATTCCTCCAAACCAACCTTACCCACCTGAAACCTGATCATATCAAATCACTTTACATTTGCAATCAAAAATCTTTGAAAGTTGTTCAAAGATTAGAAATTTGCTGCGTGATTTATTCAATTCAGAGGAGACATGAAGATGGATCTACTCATGCCCAACTTGACCATTGGGTAAACAAATTTAATTCGCTTCTGAATTATAGAAATGAATACAAATCTGAAACTCGAAGTGCAGTTGCAATTAAAAGGAAGCTAGGGATTGGTGGCAATTGGTTGCTCAGGTATGTTGCCTGTCCTAGCATCTCAAAGTCTAAACTCTCTCTCTCTCTCTTTCTCTCAGACGCACACATACATACATGTTACTTTGCGTATGTCTCCTTCTCGATGACTGTGGACTTCGTGTTTCCCAACTATTGTACCAGTCCCTTTCTTTCATAGTTTAGAAACAGGAAAAACACTATGACTTGTAGTGTATGGCCATGTACCCGTAAAGTAATCCCATGGGTATCCCTTTCATGCACATGAAAGCTTTTGTCATCGCATATGATACAAGTAAATTATTCTAATGTTCAAAAATTGACAGGATAAAAGCCAAAAAAAAAAAGATTGAAGGGCAAACTGAGCACTCATCGGCGCGCTTCGCTCCGATGGTCAAATTTGGCTTCGTTACCTGGTGGCGCATCCTCTAAGATTAGCTACTCCCACACGTCTCCACGGCCGAGCCTCTCTCTTTCTCTCTCTCCCAGCTCATTGAAAGGTATAAATTATTGCCACACCACGCACTTTCTTATGAACTAAATATCCGGTGGTGAAGGCTGCCGCCACCATCACCACCATATATGTCTGCTGTTTCCAATAGCCATTAAAATTTGATAAAAACTAGTAAAAAATGCTTCAGGGGAATACCTCAGTTCAAAGTTTTATTAACATAGAATGATAGATATGTCTAAGATTTATCGTATTGATTGATATCATTATCATACTATATCAGTATCAGATCGATATACAGTTACTTATAGTACCAATATTTGATATACTTTGCTGTCCCGTATCATAATGAAACAGCAAATTTTTGATATATCTAATAGAAATAACAATCATCTTTTATTTATTTTTATTTTAAACAGTATATATGTGAGTAAAAAATCATAACAATCATAAATAACAGAGCAAAATATAAGTATACTTCTTTAACTAACAAAAAAATCATTCTCAAAAAATATCCAGTGCAGTTGAGCAAGAGAAAAACACATGATCATCGTAGTGAGATAATTGTTGAACATGATTTACTAAAAAAAATTATATATTTTTATTGTTATATATGAAATTAAAATTCAAAAAATTTTTTGATCATTTTTGACCGTTTCAAATATTTAGTATATATCAAATATTTTAATTATCCTAATTTCTTGTTTAAAAATTTTGACCCTTTTTTTGACCGTTGGAAGAGAGTTATTGAACTGATTTTATTTGAATGGTAATATGTTTTAATGGATTTGTGTGGGGGTTACATCTTTGGATGCCTATAAAAGGAGCCCTCCACTAGCCCATTAAAAATCATCCTCACCTTCTCACATCCTAAGTAGCATGAGAATAAGGAGCTACTTCATCCTCTAAATCTTTCTTCTGTATCTTCCTCTTTTCCTTCTTATCTAAGTAATTTATGACCAACTATGATTTCACCGAGGATCTGCCAGAGTCATAGCACCTTTAGTAGATCGGATCCATTGTATCTTAGAAGAAACCCGATCCTAAAGTCCATGCTTAAAAAAGGATGGCCGAAATTTTTCTAAAAGTCAGTGCCCAGCACACCTCGGATCCTATCAGACCAGTGATTGGACTATTTAGTAGTAATCTGGTAACAAGATTTTGTCATTTTTTTTTGCTCTTAAGATTCTAACATCTTTTAGAGAAATTTTTCAAAGATTTTTTTTACCCCACGGCTCATATAGAAGATAATTCTCTTAAACCTAAAAAATTTAATAGCCACTTCATTAAAATATGGCAAAGCCGAATAATGTATTGGCTTACTGCCTACCTGATATAGCATATGCAGTAAAAAGACTTGGTAGATATACAAGTTGTCCCCATTAGACTCATTGAAGTGCACTTGTCAGAGTTTTCAGATATCTGAAGGGAACATTGACTATAATCTCCCCCTTGGGTGGAGCTGTAGTTACTTGAAGATCATCCAAATAGATATTGATAACTCGTTCAACTATTGAAGCAGAGCTAGTAGCCCTCGAGGAAGCTACTAAAGAAGCTAAATGGCTTAGAAGTCTACTATTAGACATTCCTGTGATTGAAAAGCCAATACCAGCTATATCCATTTATTATGATCGCCAAGCAACTATACTGAGGGTACATAGCAAGAAGCACAATGCTAAAACATCAAGGTTCATACAAGTCAGGATTAAAATGATCAAAGATCATGTAAAGAATGGTATTGTGTCACTTAACTTTGTTAAGTTTGTGAAAAATTATACTGACCCTTTCACTAAAGGCCTCTTTAGAGCTTTAGTAATAGACACATTGAGGAAGAGGGGGCTTAAGCCTATAGATTAGATTACTTTCAGTGGCAACCCAACCTATATTCATAGAGATCTCATGAAATTGGTTCAATGGATAAAAACAAGCCAATTAAATAATCAGGAGTACTTGAGGAGATATTTCTCCAGTCCTATCCCTATTGATGTTAGTGTTTGTTGTTCCAACTATCGAGGTTGAGTACAATCCTTAATGAGATCAAAGCCATAAATATGGTAGGATATATTGTTGCAAATATTCTTGGAGATTTACCTATATGAGTGTGATTGTGAGGCCGCAGTCTATTAGAATTAAGGCTTTATTCTCTAGAGACTTACCTATATGAGTGTGATTATGAGGCCGCAGTCTATTAGAATTAAGGTTTTATTCTCTAGAGTACTCATAAAACCAAGATACAAGCGCATGGCCATAATGTGTACCCTTGATTAAACTTGCACAGTGTCTGTGTAATGTGTGCTTCAAGTTAAACTTATAACATACAGATCTTGAGTTCAAAGCATCGAGTATTTTACGATTGTTATAAGCAAAATTTGATGTCACTAAGCGACGGTTTAAGTCCAAAAGATACCTTTACCTATTGATGAACACTTAATTTAAGTCACTAAAAATATTAAATATTATGGTAATTGATGATATTTTATTGAATTTTGATGCTCTCTAGTCTATTTTGCAAATAATTGAGAGTTTGGGTTCATACGATTCAAATTAGACTCAAATCGGATCAAATTTGAGTGAACCAGATAACCAGCTCCTATTTAAGTGTGAATACGACTTAAATCTCAAGGACTCAGATTAAAAGATTACTCTTCATGAAGATCTAAGTGTGAATGCAACTTGTTGATCAATGAAAGAGAAACAATATGAAGATCTAAGGATCCTTATTCACGCTCCCACCTCTCTTTTCATGAAATTCTAGCCTCCTCTCTATAAATACACCCCAGCCCTCTTTTCTCAAGACACCAGCCCCCTTGTGAGGTTCTTCATCTTCTTTCCTCTCTCTTCCTCCTCTCCTCTATCAAAGCTCTTCCCTTTCTCTCTTTCCATCAAGCCAATACCTAAGTTTCTCTCCAAGCTGTTGCCCTCATCTCTTTTTCTCTCTTCTCCATAAGTCTAGGGGAGGTACTAATCCTAGCACGTCTTTCATCAAATCTAAGAGAGGTTCTAATCCTAGTGCCACTATCTTTCTTTTTCATATTTTCATACTTCATCTACTATTTTTCTTTGGAGTTTCTGTATCAAGCCTTCCAGCCATTCTATCACTGTCTGCACGGAGGAAGACGAAAGGATTCAAGGAAGCGCATCTACCATCGGATGCAGTGAGAAGATCAACTTGATTTAGTTATCTTATATCATAATTTTATTTCTTTTTCTTTATGTATGCTTCTTTATTTGATTAATGAAAATAATTTTATTACAATTTTCATGCTTCTTTTTTAGTTTCTTGCAATCTATCATTCTTTTCTTTTGTATTTTCAAAATAATCAACTAAAATCATTGTGAATACAATCTTGACTTACCCTATCTATATAATAGTGAGCAGGTTTAATTTTGTTGTGCTACAATACGCATCAAATTTTGACACCGTTGTCAGAGATCTTGACGTGATTGTTTTAAAAAAAAATTAAAAAAATCTATAAAATAATAAAAAAAATATTTTATCACTTTTTAAATTTTTATTTCTTACTTTAGATTGCTTGACTGCCTTATATACTTTACTGCTTTATATTTTTAGTTGATTATTTTTTTCTCTTGCACTCTTACTTTTTATACTTTACTTTGCTGATTTGTAATTTACTTTTTATTGTTAGTTAATTTATTTTAATTATTTAATTACCTTCTATTTATTTTTTTTTTTATTTTTATCTCATATTGCTTTTTGTATATAGTAGATTTACTACTTTATATCTAGAGTTCTTTATTTACATGTATAATATTTTTTTTTTGCTTTCTATAGCCTAGTAATTTACTGCATTTTATAGCTTAGAATAATTTACTACTTTATATAATTAGTGATTTTTTATTTTCTAAGTAGAATAGACTCCTTATCTTTTATTTAGATTACAAAGTTACCTTTTATTCTTAACTATAAGATTATCTTATTTGTATAGCTAAGTAGTTACCTTAGTTATTACTGTCCATTATTCCTAGTGATTTACTGCTTTTCATAGCTTAGAATAATTTATTACTCTAAAAATAGATTTGATTTATTGCTTTATTTATAGGTTATCTACTTACTTTTTAATCTTAGCATTATTTAATTTTCATTTAATTAGATTCACTAGATCTTCTAATACCTAATTAACTTAATTTAAAACTTACCTCTTATTTCTTCTTGCTTAAAGATGAAATAATATAAAAAGAATACAAAGACACCATATAATACTTGACTAATATAAATAAACTAATTAAATCTTAAAAACTACTTAATATGTTTGAACATCTTTTCTTTTTGCATTGTATATTTTCATAAAACAAGGCACTTAATCTAATTAAACAAGATAAGGTGGAGATTTGATCACCCTTCTTCTTTGGCCCATAAATCATAATTTTGTATTTGCATTGACCTAAGCCTCTAACTTAAAATTAATTAGACGTTGGTCTTTAAGGACTCTCGAGCTTAATAGGATAAGAAATCTTATGAGTTGGACCGGATTAAGGTTGGTCAGTTTAATTGGTGTCTAGAAAAATAGTTTAGGAATTACATCCCAAAGGAAGGTGGTTTATTAATTAGTTTCGTTTGCTGGTCTGACCAACTTAGCTGGTGTCTAAGAAAAACAATGGGGGGACCCCCACCAACCTTATACTTATCTGGCCAATTAAGTTGCTAGCTTTTTACTTGAAGTGCTCGAAGGTGACCATAGCAGTTAAGAACTATCTAGATCTAGGTTAACCCTAAGATAGAGTTGATTTGATTGCATCACTTATTTGAAAAATAATAAAAAATAAAAATAATTAAAAATAATTTTTACATCTATCACCTTTAGGTCTAAGACTTTCTTAGGATTCTCATCTTCAGAACTTCTCTTTTTCTTCCTCTTTTCTTTTTCTTCTCTCTCTCTTCCTTAAAAAAAATAAAAAAAGGATTGTTCTGATCTAGACCTCCTGAAATCAATCAGAACAATCCGATAAATTAGATCTGTGCTAGGAATATAGATTTCTACAGTAGAGAGGATGAGCTGTCCCATAAATTAGATCACCTACTAGCTATTAGACACTCTCTTTCTATATTTTTTTCTTCTTACACAACAAGTTGAATGTCCAGCCGCGCATCAATTTTTTGAGTTTAGGTATGAGCAAGTTCATCAAGATCAAATCCAAATAGCCTACGAACTAGAAAATAATTCATTTTTTAATGACTACAATCTAGGTTAGGGTGTTCAACCAATTTTTTTGTGGAACCCACACCGAGTGGGTACCCCAACAATACAAGGATCTATGTTTGTAGAAGCACCCTATTACGATATGCCCTATTCATAATATCAACCTTTTTCAACTATCTATAGCCCATCTTTTGAAGAGAAGATTTTGCAAACACTAGATATAATTGAAAGCACCAATCAGCTCCTTCACTCCTCTATGCAATTCTTAACCAAAATAGAAATTTAAGTCAATCAATCAGTAATTACAATCAGTAGAGAAGAAGAAGAGCTGTTTAGTCAGTCTGAGAGTAACCCAGAAGGACAATACTTGGCTAAAAATTTTAATGTCTCTGTAATTTTTTTTAAACAATCGATTGTGACTCTTGAAAATGAAATGGTCTTAGAACAATCCTGTACAACCAAAACGACCAATACATATAACTCGACTAAGACAAAAACATATAGGAAGAAATTCGAATGGTGAGATGAACCAATTCCATCATCACCCTACTTACCTATAGCCCCCTTCCCAAGTGCCCTAGAATCATCCACTTCTTTTTATGGGAAGGACAAACAAATAGGTGAAATACTGGAATTAGTTGAGACTTTCCAAAGATCATAAATGAATAACATAATAGAGAAAGTTACACCCACAATTCTCTTTCAGAATTTCTTAGATCCTTGTTTAGCTCACTTCGAGATTGACGATTTTGATGTCAATAGATATATCACAAAAATAAATGATCTAGTCGATACATCCTATTCTAAAACTATCATACTTTGGATCGAAAAATATGAGCCATCATCTAACCCCCCAATAGCTCTCTTATTAGAATCACCACCTGCTCTAGAACTGAAGCCACTTCCTGACGTACCTACTAATATCCTTCTAGTGATCCCTAATCAGGAAGTCTAATTTGTAGGTATTCTAAAAGTACATAAAGAAACTGTTGGATGAAATATCTTCGAATTGAGAAACAATGATATTGAGATTTTTATGACTGATTTCTCTATTTTTGGCATTACCTTCGAGGATTGTCTCCAAAATCTTTCTATGATGTTAAAATGATGTATGGAGACAGATTTAGTGTTAATTTGAAAAAAATATCATGCTATAGATTGAAAAGAGATGATGTCGAAACATGTCATACCTAAGACAGGGATTCGAGTAGATCAGGTTGTAATTGAAGAAACTCTTAAACTACCAATCTTAATCTCGATGCAACAAACACAATCTCTTTCTGATCATCAAAAAAATTATGAGAATATTGTTAGTCTCTGATATTGCATGCTTGCCCAGTACATTCTATTGGTCCGGACTAATCATTGTAGAGCATTCCACGAATATTTTTCGGCTATGATGATAAGGCCTCCTAATTGGCCTTATCCTTTTGAAACTTTGAGGGACATACCCAAGTTGGTTATAGGTGGGACTCTCTCGTAGCGTCCGACTGGAGACGTTAAACTTAGCGTTTGTTGGGAGGCAACCCAGCTTATAATTTTTTTTTTTTATAAAAATTTTTGAAAAAAATAATTAGCCAAGTTAGATCTTTACAATAGAGTATAAAAAAGTGAGGCTATTAGCCAAGTTGGAGGGAGTATCACGATCAATGGAGTCAAGAACACACTACGTCCAGTAATGAAGGACCTCTCAATCAACATTGCACATATCGAACTCAGATGGTGTCTTTCTTTGTTATATTCTATTTTAGCTTTGTTATAATTCTCTTCTTCCATTGAGGACAATAAAAATTAAGTGAGGGAAAGAATAACTAATTTAATTAAGTCCTCGAGTATTGTCAGAAATAATTAGCTCTATGTACCTAAATTTTATCTCGATTTGGAGTTAATCAGGTATCTTAATCAATGAGTGATTGACGATCTAGATAATTTTAGAGATATCGAGGAGAAAATTATTAAGAATACCCAATAAATAGTTGGATTTAGATCGGAATGAATTTTGGAGTAATTCTAGAACTCTCTTCTTACCTATCTCGATGAAGAATTTGCTTCATGGGCGTATGGGTATAAATGTCAAAGTATGCAAAAAAAATCTTAATAAATTTTTTTTTTTAGCATTTCTCACTAAGTAATCGGGTCCTTTTATCTAAGTAAGCGTTGTTGTTCGCATCAAAAGGTGAGAATATGAAAAAATCTCTTGTATAATCAGTCTTAACTCGTAGCCTTTTTGACTCGAGTCAGTAAATCTGAGGGGTGTTTTATACCTAATGTCCTAAAGCCAACTGGTTTGAGAGTCATTGACCTAAAGCTTGCTACAATAGTCAATTAGAAAGCTTAAAGGGTTAGGACATTGCACTGACTGTACATGAAAATATTCTTCCAAAATAATAATAATAATAATAAAGAAAGAAAAAAAAAATAGAGAATAAGGAGAATAAACTGCAAAAAGATACTAAACCAAATCCATAGTAAGCTAGAGGATTTAAAGAGTATAGTAGAGAGTTGATGAAAAAAGATATCTAAAATTTCTATGGCTAATACTTAACCACTAATTGGGTCAAATTGATAATCCAATGAAGTACCTCTTTAATGATCTAGCTGGATATCAGCTACCGTTAGGAATGTCTAGGATAACTTTTGATTCCAAGATAATTTGGTGCACATTGCTAATATATCTATTTTACTCAAGGATGAGTAAAGTTCAAGTTGGAAGGTGTGATGAACACTTAATTTAAGCACTAGAGACATTAAATATTATAGTAATTGATGTTATTTTATTAAATTTTGATGCTCTCTAGTCTATTTTGTAGATAATTGAGAGTTTGAGTTCATACGATTCAAATTAGACTTAAATCAGATTAGATTTGAGTGAACCAGATAACCAACTCCTATTCAAGTGTGAACACGACTTAAATCTCAAGGACTCAGATTAAAAGATCACTCTTCATGAAGATCTAAGTGTGAATACAACTTATTGATCAACGGAGGAAAAGCAATATGAAGATTCAAAAATCTTTATTCACACTCCCACCTCTCTTTTCATGAAACCCTAACCTCCTCTCTATCAATACACTTCAGCCATCCTTTCTCAAGGCATCAGCCCCCTTATGGGGTACCTTCATCTTCTCTCTTCTCTCTTCCTCCTCTCCTCCATTAAAGCTCTTCCTTTTCTCTCTTCCCATCAAGCCAACGCCTAAGTTTCTCTCCAAGCTGTTGCCCTCATCTCTCTTTCTCTCTTCTGCATAAATCTAGAAGAGGTACTAACCCTAGCACGCCTTCCATCAAATTTAGGAGAGATCATAATCCTAGTGCTACTATCTTTTTTTTTCATATTTTCATACTTCATCTACCATTCTTTTTTGGAGTTTCTGTACCAAGCCTTCTAGCCATCCTACCGCTGTCTGCACAGAGGAAGACGAAAGGATTCAAAGGAGCGCATCTACCATTGGGCACAGCGAGAAGACCAACATGGTTTAGTTATCTTGTATCGTAATTTTATTTCTTTTTCTTTATGTATGCTTCTTTATTTGATTAATGAAAAGTAATTTTATTATAATTTTCATGCTTCTTTCTTAGTTTCTTGCAATCTATCATTCTTTTTTTTTTGTATTTTCAAAATAATCAACTAAGATCTCTGTGAATTTGATTCCGATCCACCCTATCTATATACTAGTAAGCAGGTTTAATTTTATTATGCTACGACATACATCACCTATTCCATTGAATGAGTTGCCCAGATAAGAATTTATCTTTATATTTTTTATTTTTAAAATCTTTGAATCTTATGGGGGTATATAAATTAAAATTCACAGATTTTTTGACCATTTTTTATCGTTTCAAATATTTAGTATATATTAAATATTTTAATTGTCATAATTTCTTGTTTAAAAATTTTGATCTTTTTTTGACTGTTGGAGAAGAATTATTGGACTGATTTTATTTGAGTGATAATGGATTTTAATTGACTTGTATGGGGATTACACCTTTGGATGTCTATAAAAGGACTTCCCCACTAATACATTGAAAATAATCCTCATCTTCTTCCATCTTAAGTAGCTCAAGAATAAAGAGTTACTTCATCCTCTAAATCTTTCTTCAAGTGTCTTCCTCTTTTCTTTCTTAGCTAAATTTCTGACAAACTATAAGTTCACTGAGGACCTGTTAGAGTTACAGCATCTCTAGTAGATCAGATTCATTATATCTTGAAGAAAAAATCGAGTCTGAAGTCCATACTGAAAAGAAGATAATCAGAATTTCTTTAAAGATCAGTGCCTAACATGTCTCGGATCCTAACAATCCAATAATTAGATTATTTAGCGGTGATCTGGTAATAAAATTTTACTATTTCTTTTTACCCTTGAGATTCCAACATTTATTACATGATACACACTCTTTAAACTATCATAACTGCTGTTGCGACATTGAAATGTGCTTTCAAACCTTGCTCAGGTCCTCCAAACCTGCCATATGAACACACCCACCTTGTGGGTCTAACTACATACGGAGCTCTCTAATGTAGTGGGCCCAAACTTGTAGCATGGCAGCAAAAACATTTAAAACTCATCAGAGCAAAGAAGGATTCAGCATGATCGCTCCTCTTGATTTGGACGGGGGTGGTTGGAGGGAGGATAACAAGTTCGAGAGAAAATGGCCAAAATAAACTCGAGACGAAAGCTAGCAGGTTGTTGTGGCCCCTCGGCCGTTCGGTACGTAAGCCTGTCCTACAGAGAACCCCAATACAACTGGAGATACTCTTTCCAATGGTGGGCTACGGGTCATGGTATCTAAATGACGTGGTAGTAGATTCAGAACCCATGCAAACTTGCACAACAAAATTGTAAGAATCTTTCCCCTTGTAACTTTTTGTATGACAAGTGGGTTCTGTTGGACAAGATAAATGAAAGAAAGGAGAGATATTTTAATGGATTGAGAAGGTCTTGTTGATTGGGAACCATCATGGAATGTGACGCATTTTCTGATAGAAGTACATTGCTTGATAAAATATCCAAATGGACGGAGCCCACAACTTGTTGCCTCGTTCTTAATTTCCTTGGGAAATGGGGAAATGATAGCCTATCACGTGCAGTCTCTGTCATTGTATAGTTCGACGGGTGACATAGTGTTGGATCACATTAATTAATATTATATATTTTTATTAGAAGTATTATTATTAAGACAATGATACGTCCAAGATTCGTATAAAATGCCACTCTTTTATTGTTGGAATAGAGCTGATCATTAGGTGGGCTTTAATTATATTCATTTTTATTAAGACTTCATGTTGAATCCATGATCAGCTCTATCTTAGATGATCCCATTGCTATAGAGCCACTGACAATTCAAATAGACCGAGGCATGATTAATATTTTGATTGATCGGATCATAAGTTTTGATATTTTGTCCGAAAAGATGAGCACGATATTTATCAAATATTTATTATTTTAATTTAAAAAAATTATTTTTTAAATAAAAATATTATTTAAAATAAATTATATAGTTTACTCATATGTTTTTTTATTGTATCTTAATTAGCAACATGTGAAATTATAGATCAAAAGGGAGCTTTAAGATGACCACACATATCCAATCCTCCTCTTTTTTTTTTTTTTGGTTCAGATTCCCATACTACGGATGCTAACATCGGCTAGATCAACCACAGTTGAAAACTGAAAAGTTGCACCCTGCAAAGACTTGAAGCTTTTTATTTTGGCCATTGACAATAACAGATCGCATCAATTAATCGTAAGCAATCATTTCTCTCTTTTTTTTCTTTTTTTTGCCCTAATGCAACATGCTCTACCATAAAAGCTTGCTTGACTTGGCTGGCCTGGGGACAAAATAGTAGGCCTCCTCTTATCAATTTGAGCTGAAATAAATTAATTTTATGCATCTTTCGCTTTTTCATAAAAGCTTGCTTGATTTGGCCGGTCTAGAGACAGAGTAGTAGGTCTCGTTTTATCAACCTGAGCTGAAATACACTTCTTTATGTATGCTTCACTAAAAAAAATTATATGATGGTTCGACTTTTTCTCTGTCTGGCCTATTTTACTTTCCTTTTCTGTTCTATAGGGTAGCAAAGCGGGGGGGGGGGGGGAGAAAAGTGCACAAGGGCTTCCATGAAATTTCCAGGAGAGATCTTATATATATATATATAATCTATATAATAGAAGAAGTTCATTAATTCAAATATATTATTGTTAGATCTAGAAGCAGATGAGAAGTTTGAATAATCTCTCTCCAAGTTATAGATGTCATATAATTGGCAGCTTTTAAATATTTAAAGTTTTACAAAAAATGATGATTCTCATGGAAGACAAAGTTCTATAATTCTATGAGGAGTGAATTATGAATTAAAAAAAATGATCATAACTTTTGCATGAGTTTGTTTGTTCTTGTGTTTGTACCTTTTTGTGGGAAGAGGAGCGCTGGTTCATGATATTTTCTTTTGCTGGATCTTGCCAAAGAAAGGAAATTAATGAAATACTAGTACATGCTTTTAAAAAAAGTCATGCACAGTTTGAGGTTCTCAAAAGAAAAGAGTACCATAAACAATTATATCCATGATATAACATGTGCTAAAAGCCTAAAATGTAAATTGGGATCGTTAAGGATAAGGTGCACATGGCCAAAACAATTATTGAATATTTTTGTATGATAACTAGCACAATTTGGAAGCTTTAGTAATTTACAATAATTATAACTCAAGATCAACACGAGACAAAATGACATTGAAAGATATATTTGTGTAGCATGAGTGCCGGGCTGGACCTCGATTAATATTTTTAAAATTTATTTTATTTAATAAAAAATTATAATTTTATTAATTTTATTAATTTTTATATTTTATTATTATGTTTATTTTTATGCTTCCAAAAAAATACCGTGCATACTATGTGATTGTATATTATATCAACCACATCGTTTCATTTTTGTAGAGTCATCTGCTAGTTTCAGTAATTAGGCATAAAAACTAGATAATCTTACTGGCTTGGAATATAATCATGTCGATGTATATGGTGCGAGATATGTCGGACAACTCTTCTATATAGATCATATCTTCCTACAAACAATTGCATACAATAATCTATTTTTTCAAGCTTCGTCATAAAATTTTTATCTTCCATTGTGCTTGGAGGGGAGCATACACCGCACGTGTTTTTACCTGACAACACTATTCCACCCTGCCTGTGGGTGATCTAAATATCTCTCCTCCCATCCATGTGATCCACCGAATCTCCACCATTCAAAAATTGCAACCCCAATTGCTTCAAAAGATCACAGCCGTCAAAACCCTTTAATGGTAGATTCTTTCACATCACGCAAGTAAGGGCGGTGGAAAAGGATTAGTGGGTTCGGTAAGGAAGGCCCAAGGCATGGGGTGTGCAGGTGGGGCCCACTGACACCACTCGGTGAATGGGACCTCCTTGTTTTGTTGTCTCTATGGAGACCCCACCTTTACGGCAGCCAATGGTAGAGTGCCACGTGGAGTAGCGAAGGGCCCGGAAAGATTCCAGCGCTTCCCACCCCGGTTGGGAATCCTGGGGAGGTTATCGTTGGGAATTATGGAGGCCTGGGCAGTAGGTAACATAAAGTTAAAACAGGTGAACGGTCAGCGCACGTTAGTATCTCTCGGACAAAATTGTGTACATATAAAATATCTATGCGGGTAATGCATCTAAGCTCCAAGGAACCATCTGATTTGCGCTCGTAGACAATGTTGGGAGACAATACCAATGCCCTGAAATATTTGAAAAAGATATAACTGAATTAACAGAAGGGCCCTTGGCCACTATTGTATATTATGGTAATGAATGAAACAATATTTTTTTTTTTGGTAGAAGAATGAAACATTAATTTTATTTGCATAGTTTAGCTGTTGATGATAAATGTAAAATGAAATAAGAATTAGAATTGTCTTCCTTGATTGTTATAATAGAAATTGAGGAGTTGGATTAATGCTCAAAATGCAATTAGGTTGCTTAGTTGTTGTTACCATAAAAATCATATTGCTACCATATTTCTTAATGTCTAAGTTCATTTTCTTCAAAAAGAGAATACTCTTTTTGATATTAGACAACTTCATTTTTTTATTATTGTCAAGAGATACTTTATCATAAATATTATATTATTAGATTTTTTTTGAGAATTGTTGATCAACTTGGATTATCATATCTAATTGCCAAAAAAAATTCTCAAACAAAAATCACACAATATTTCCAAAAGTATCTAATAAAGTTCTTTGTATCTCAGGTATGGTTGCCTTTTATTGTATTCATCTTTTTATCAGCATTTCAGCAAAAATTAAAAATAAAGAATCTCTAATTTTTTAAAAATTATATTCATTACATAATTGCAATGTAACAAAATAACTAGTAGAAAATGATAAATATTTAAAATTTAATCATTGATATGCAACCTTGGAGAAGTATCTTCCAAACAATTATAGTCATCGCTGACTAAACCTTGCTAATGTATTCAACTCCCGCATAAACATTCTTATGCGTCCTCTCGGAATAACCTCCTATGTTCCTTTAGACAAGTGAAGCTAGTGGACTCTGCTCCCAATCCGCTTTCAGGGGGTTAGGTTGCGGTTTGGTTCGAAAAGAAAATTTCTCCATTATTTCAAAAGTGTACAAAAAAGCTCCAAGCTGTCTACCACCATTATTTTTACGATAATAATTACTATTAAACAAAAAAAAATTCACCCCTCTAGTAGTAATCCTCTATATTATTATTGGTATTGTCATTATTAATTATTAAATCCCTTCCCCACCTTGCTTCCTCTATATATCCGGTGGAGCCACCCCCTACGGAAGAAGAAGAAAGAAATAAAGGAGACGCCTTTTCTTCCTCTTCCACCCAAAAAAAATCCCATTTTTACCTCCCCGTTCGCCCCCTCCCCATTCAAATCCAGCGCCATGGGTCCCGATTCCTCGCCCGTGGCCGCCGCCCTCCTCCTCCTCCTGGCCCTGGCCTCCACCGCCGCCGTCTCCTCCTCCGCCAGCATGTCCATCCTGAGTTATGGGGAGAGGAGCGACGATGAGGTCCGCCGTCTCTACCAGGCCTGGAAGGCGCAGCACGCCCGGTCCTACAACGCGCTCGACGAGGACGAGCAACGCCTCGAGATCTTCCGCGATAACCTCCGCTTCATCGACCAGCACAACGCCGCCGCCAACGCCGGCAAGTACTCCTTCCGCCTCGGCCTCACCCGCTTCGCCGACCTCACCAACGAAGAGTACCGCTCCACCTACCTCGGCGTCCGGACCGCCGGCTCCCGCCGCCGCCGGAACTCCACCGTCGGCAGCAACCGGTACCGGTTCCGCTCCAGCGACGACCTACCGGACTCCATCGATTGGAGGGACAAGGGCGCGGTCGTGGATGTCAAAGACCAAGGCAGTTGCGGTCCGTATCTTCTTTCCTTTTCCTTAGCCCGGCAACTTTATTACCATTTTGCCCTCCCAGTTGACGGTTAGGTCGCTAGATCCTTGCTTCTCTATATAAGGGTTTTTTGGTCATTTTGTTGCCGGAAAGTCTTTTTTTTTTTTTTTTTTTGTCCATTAGCTAATTCCGATCAGTTCTAAGCTTGCTTACTCATGTCTTTAGATCTGCTATTATACTTGGAATTTTTTGTTGGTTGATGATTTCTACTAAGCTGCTAAACTGTGTGTGAGTAAGAATGTAAAGGTGTGGATACACTGTAAAATTATTGTGTCAGTTAAGGAAGTGAAGAAGAATTGGAGATCTGATGGTGTTTCTGTGTTCTGTTATGGTGTTGTAGGGAGCTGCTGGGCATTCTCAACCATTGCAGCGGTGGAGGGGATCAACCACATCGTGACCGGCGATCTGATATCGCTGTCGGAGCAAGAGCTGGTTGACTGTGACACCTACTATAACCAGGGCTGCAATGGGGGGCTCATGGATTATGCATTCGAGTTCATCATCAGCAACGGGGGGATTGATACCGATGAGGACTACCCTTACACGGGCCGGGATGGTAGCTGTGACCAGTATAGGGTAACTTGCTGATTCATCTTCTCATATGTCGGTATTTCGGCCTCTGTTATTTCCTCCTTGGTTATAATTTTGATGGGGTGTTTTACTTTGTGGTGCTGCAGAAGAATGCACATGTTGTTACCATCGATTCATACGAGGATGTTCCGATTAACGATGAGAAATCTCTGCAGAAGGCAGTAGCAAACCAACCTGTTAGTGTTGCTATTGAAGCTGGTGGCAGGGCATTCCAACTTTATGAATCGGTAAGTTTCTAAGCATGCAACATAACGTTACGTTGTTGGATTTGAACAACCGTTTTCTATGTATTTGGATTTACGTGCCGTGTCATATAGTTTATCAAAAGCAATAATTTAGTTGTTAATTCTGCCCCCTATACATGAATTGCTGCATAGAGCGTCCATGATTATCCTAGAAAAAAACTCTTATGGCGATTGCAAGTATAATTTAGTGTAATGGATGTGGCTTATAAAAATAATCAATTTTCTGCCAAGATCTTTGAAGCATTTTGAGTTTAGCTTATTTAACATGATCCAATGCTTGTTGGATCAGCTGTATGCAAAGTTTTGCAAAGGACTGAGATGTAAGAATGAAAGGACTTTCCACCATATAGTACATTATGCAGATCCTTGAAATGTAAGCATGGGAAGAATCTTCTTTACCTTTTTGGTCTTTATATTAGGCAGTTTATTATGTCAGTATCTTCGCTGAAATTTGCGAAGTGTCAGCTATTCTGCAAGTATATTGGTCCATGCTTTGCTGGTTGTTAACGTCATGGTTGTGGATTTCAGTTGCCATGTTTTACCCTCCTCCATGTCCATAAGATTGCTAACTATTAGTGATCATTATTAATGATTTACAAGTTGTCTACTATATATTTCGATCAAGAATCATGGATCAAAGAATGTCTTGGACATGAAAGCCCAAATCATGTTAAAGTTCAACTAGATGTACAAGTACAACTTCAATCCTTGATATATTCATCAACACTGATTTATAATGCCCACTTATTAGGTGATTAAGTATATTTAAATTGGTTATTCATTTTTCTGAAAAGGTATAATGATAGTTATAGCGTATTCCGTCTTTGCTCTACGGTCTATAAAATTCAAAATTAACACCAGAAGTTTTGCAATCTTGGATTTCATAGTTTGGTCAAGGGATTCCTCTTGGAGCTATTTCTTATTTTGAGATGTATAATTGAAACTTTCAGTATTCTGTAATAGGCTTTCTGTTCTTTTGGTGTGTTGTGTAACGATTTGCATGTTGTGGCTGCACCTAGCAGGCTGTTGTTCAATAGTCAAATTTGGCTGTCCATTCCATCCCAGCTTGCACTATAGTCACATGGCATCTTGAACTTTCAGAAAGTACAAACTTGTCCTCGATCTTTTCCTTGTCGACAAAGTTTTCTCAGCAGCAAACAGAGACCCCATGCCTTTATGTTTTTCTTGCTAACGTATTCATTTTACTTCTAAGTTTAGCTTATCCAGAATTGTCAGGGTCATTATCTATATTAACAAGCTCATCTGATCCATTACTGGATGCAGAGCACCTTAATATGGACTGATTGTATAATTATTCTCTACACTTCATAGATCACGTCAAATTTTTTATTGTAATGAGACATCTAAATTACATATAAGATGACATCTGAATTACATAAAAGACAAATAGATTATTGAACATATGATCCTCTGGTTGCTTGTTTGTGACTTAAATGTGTTTCCCCTGATCTTTATTTATTTTCCTTTGAACTCAGGGAATATTCACTGGATACTGTGGGACTGAGCTGGACCATGGTGTAACTGCGATAGGTTATGGCAGTGAGAATGGCAAGTACTACTGGATTGTGAAGAACTCATGGGGATCAGATTGGGGAGAATCTGGGTACATAAGGATGGAGCGCAATATTAATTCAGCCACAGGCAAGTGTGGTATTGCAATGGAGGCATCATATCCCATAAAGAATGGCCAGAACCCGCCCAATCCTGGTCCATCACCTCCTTCCCCTTCGAAGCCTCCGACTGTTTGTGATAGCTACTATTCCTGCCCAGAAAGCATGACATGCTGCTGTGTCTATGAATTTGGAAGCTACTGCTTTGCATGGGGATGCTGCCCACTTGAGGGTGCAACCTGCTGTGAAGACCACTATAGCTGCTGCCCTCATGACTATCCCATTTGCAATGTTCAGGAAGGAACTTGCCTAGTGGTAACTCCCTACCTTGGAAAATAAGTTTTCATGCTTTCTACTCATTATGCATCCTAGTCTGAAATCATCCTCATCAGCAGAGTGAAATTTAAATCCCTTGCTGATAATTTGGATGATTTCTTGGCGAAATCATTTGAGGCCTGATCCATGGTCAGGCTGAGTGGCATAGATCAGAGCTTCCCATTTTCATTTTTGCAGTCTCAGTTCTTTATTCTCTGCTGGTTGACAAACGCTACTAGACTGTCTTCTCATAATTTAATTTTCAGATGACCAACCAATAGGAAGTTATCCCTTCACATTACCATACATCCATCCTTATTTTGAGAAATTGCAACATATCTGTCCTATTTTGCAGACCTGATACTTTTTTCCTATAACATGATATAGTGACTTTCAAACTTGATGTGAATGTATATATGTTTTTAGGTAACCTTTTTCGCACTGACCCCTTTGTTTTTTCTAATTATGTCATTTGGTTTGACACACAGAGCAAGAACAACCCACTGGGAGTGAAGGCTACGAAACGCATTCCTGCAAAGCCATATTGGGCTTACTTTGGTGCTCAAGGCGAGAGGAGCAGTGCTTGAGAATGCATTGTTTATCGCGCACGAAGAAGTATGGAAGTGATGGAATTGGTACTCGACGCCTGTGCGCTCGTCATGAATTAGAGAGCTGTTCCTGGCCTATTTGATGATAATCAGAAGCTCTTGTAGATATATCTGTCAGTTGTCAGATTAATTAAACAACATTTTTATAACACTTTGCTTTTATAATCATGTAGATTAATTCAACTGGATTCAGATGTTGTTTTAATGAGCTGTATTGTTTCCCACCATCCTTTTCATGTTATTTATAGCATTCTATAGCTTCCAATAAGAGCAAATTTAGCCGTCTCTTCTTTGAGTTCTTTTGGGACTGTTGAGAGTGCCATCATTATGCAGCATTTTGCTCTGCACCAACTTTCAGGTCCGCTAGATATCATTGTCCACCTTGTTCTGGTTATCCCGAGATCAAGGAAAAGGCATTTGTTTCCTAGCAAATTTAAGTTTGGGACAGTACCTTCCTTTCGGTTCCCTTCCGGTTCTTAGGAGGCAATAGATGATGGTGGATGACCACCAAATGTTGTCGGCTTTGAGCATCCTTTATCATCTATTGATCTTTGTATCACCATTTTCCTCAAAAAATAAATCTTTATATCGCCAGAAATGGATAATGATCCAACAGAACAGTTTAGCAAGCAACATAAAATTTTTGAAGATCTGACACAGGGAAAGGCTAAGAACTTTTTAGGGAAAAGTATAACCAGACATCTCATATGAATTTTAGTGCTCCTTGTGAAGCTTACTATGGAATGCACTTCTTCATGCCATTTGTCAGAATCATTCATTTACATATTTATTTATCACCTACATAAGCTCAGAGTTGTTCTTTCTTTTTTGTTCCGAGACCACAGCTGTACTCATCAATTTTGCTTATCATTTCTGCCAGAAGATTGCTTTTGCTAGCTACTCGTGTGGCAAAGTTAAAAGATATTTGCGGCCCTATTTTAGGCATGAAGGATGTGGGAGACATCAGCCCCTGATATTTGAACTAAGATGACAGTGGTAATAATTGGTGAAACAAACGTCCTTCTAATGAAGGTGGTCCAGAAGCTTGAGTCTTGAGCTGATAATTGCTTCTGGTTGAGTCGCGTTCCTCCTGGAGGGCCTCGCTGGATGCTCAAATGCTTCATCATAAGTCCCCATAGGGGGTGGCATCCTTGAAGTAGAGAAGGGAAGAAAGAAAGGGGCAAGAATCACTGCCTTTTTCAATAATTTTGGAGTTTCATATTCAAAGTGAAAACAAATGACCTGCGCTATCCTGAAAGTCTCTGGATTGTCTATTACCACAATTGCCAGCTTGATTTACTGTAGGCTACCTTAGAATTGAATCGAATGGTTAATCTTGAGATCACAGGTCATCACAAGTTACATTTCTGATTGCCAGAATCATGCCATCATGCTGCTTCTCTAAATCGTGGGAACTCAAGATCATCTTGATCTTGTTACTGCAGAAGCTTTGCGGCCAAACCTAGTTTTCCAAAAATCAAAATTGCTTGCAACATTTTGTGCCGTCCTTGTTTCTTTATGAAAGAAAAAAAATTTGCTCCAAATATCTTCACTATTTTTTTTTTACCTAAAAAATATTTAAAAAAATTAATGAGAAATATCTAATAGAGTTTAAACTTAAAAGTAGCTATCCACTTAAGTTTTAAGTAAAAAATTCTCTCAATTTGAAACATAACTTAAAAGTAACCATCCAAATGAGATGAAATGACTCAATTGTCCTTACAGTTATAAAGCAATACTATACTATTATAAAATAATACTATACTATTATAAAATAAGACTGTATTATAATAAAAGCAATACTACACTATTATAAAGTTATACTACACTATTATAAAGTAACACTGCATTATTATAAAATAATACTATAATAAAAGAATACTACACTATGATAATGTAATGCTATCTTATTGTAAAAGAATACTATACTAATATAATACAATAAAGTAATACTATATTATTATAAAGGAATACTACACTAATATAATATAATACTACTTTATTATAAAGAAATACTATACTAATATAATATAATAAAGTAATGCTGTATCGTTATAAAGGAATACTACACTAATATAATGTAATATTACCTTATTGTAAAAGAATACTACACTATGATAATATAATACTACAATATTTTAAAGGATATAAGGGTATAAGGATAATTTCAGCCAAAATGGATAGTTGCTTTTAACTTATGTTTGGAATGGATAGGTACTTTTATATAAAACTCATTTGAAGAGCTGCTTTGAAATTGAAAATAAAGCTGAGGATTTATCTCTAGTTCTCTAAAGATATTGATTTTTATTTTTTTTTTGACTCGGCATGTTTCTATAATATTTGGTTCCAATTTATAGCCTCTCTGGGGCATTTTTGTTCTTATCAGGGTAGTGTATGTCATCGCATGATCTTTGCTAATTCAAATATATACAGTTAGGGACTTCTTTACATTCTGGTAATGCTACCTACGCAAGGATATGGCACTCCACATGGGACCTTCCAAGTGGGAAGCTTCGAACTCACGTCAAGGAAAAAAGAAAATTGAAAGAATATCTAACGTTGTTTCAAGCTGTATCACCAATTGCTATAGGGGATTAAATGTCCAATTTTATAAGCAGGTTCCTTGTGGAATTCTATACAAGTTTTTGAATGCATAGGTTCTCATCCATTTATGGCATCAAAATGCTAGCATTTCTCCTATTAGTGAGGTGCTTTTCAACAGATGCAGCAATTATTCTTACACCTAGTATATGGTTCCAGTGTCCTTTGAATTAATATTATGCCAGAAGATAGATCGGAAAGGATGTCTACATTTGGACGAGTTCTAAAAATAAAATCAGCAGCATCATTTATTTTTCTCTTTAAGTTGACAATTTTCTTTTGAGAAAGCATTTAAATTCAATTATAAATATAAAGGCTCTCGGATTATTGTAAGCTTGGTTTCTAGAGATAGACAAGGGAAAAGGAAAAAAGAAAAGAAAGAACAATTAGTAGATGATCCAATCCTAACCCATCCAAGCAGTGTACAGAGCAAAAACATTCAAATGAAGCAAACAAGGCAGAGCTAAAAGCAAGGATCCAAGAGCGGTAGCAACATATCAACTCAGCCATATCAGCAACTGTGTTGAACATACACAGCTAAAAACAAGGATCCAAGAAAATTACAAGTCTCCAATAGTCAGTCCAATATTAATAAAAACTAGCTAACAAAATTTCGTCTTTCCAAGAAAAAGGGGCATATTTCGTCGCATGCTATCACTTTTCAACAAAATTGACGTATTTGATTGGGAGAAGGTGGTAATTTTCACATGTTTGGTTTGGAGATGGTGGTAACAATTTTGCATCTTTCCAAGAAAAAGGGCCATATTTCGTCGCATGCTATCATTTTTCAACAAAAACGACGTATTTGATTAGGAGGTGGCAATTTTCACATGTTTGGTTTCGAGATGGTGGTAGCATAATTGGGGGCTCCAGACATGACTTTCTAAAAAGTACCTTGCCAACTTCCATTGTGGTGTGCTGAAATTGGATCTGGCAGGTGAATGCTTGCGTTTCGAAACAATTCCTTCTAATTAGTGAGAACTATATTATATAACGATAGCCAGGAAGATTGGTTTGGTTGATAGCTCACAATCTTGATAAAGCAAAGCAATGAACGGCATAACATAGTATAATATTGTATAGGATAGGATAGCATAGTATAACATAACATAATATAGTACATCATGGTACAATATAGTATAGTATAGAATAGTATAGCACTATATAGTATAGTATAGCATAACATAATATAGGATAGCACAATATAGGATGTTGTAAATAGTGTAATATAGTGTAGGGTAGGGTAGGATAGGATAGCGTAGCATAGATGGAATATCATAATGTTGTATGCATAGGATAGCATAGCGTAGTATAGCATAGTATAGCATAGCATAAGATAGTATAGTATAAAATAGTATAGTATAGCATAGTATAGCACATAATAATATAGCATAAAAAATATAGCACAGTATAGGTACTTTCCATTGTCTGCAATTAAAAAACTATTATTATAAAATATTCTTAGTTTATAAATTATTTATTTTGATATTTTAATTTACATAATATAATAATTAATATTATAATGTTGAATAGTATAATATAGTATGTATAGTATGATCTAATATAATATAATAATATGATAATAAAAAGATACTAAGTGAATTCATGGTTAAAGCATCAACCAAAGAATAGAACAGCATCTAAATTATTCTCAGAAAGTGGAAGTAGATATGCTTGGACCAACTCTTTGCTTGAATAAAAAATTTTCTGGCTAAAGCATCTCGGCATCCTTGATTTCCTTTCTGTAGGACTGTAGACGATAGGAAGGTTGAAATTGACTGCTCTACAACCAGAAAGGTAGAGCTTTGCGGTGAATATGGGAGATGCTTATCAAGTCAGCATAATGTAGTATGGTATCACCATTTGACAAGCTTAAGGCAAACTGAAAGCTAAAAGAGGAAGTGTTCTTAGTATTCCCATTGTTGCTGCATATGCTTATCAAGTTCTTCTGTGATAATAATCTGATCTAAAGCCTCAAGGAATTTCTCTAATTATCCGTTCTAAAGCCTCGAGGAATTTCTGTATCTCATCAATTTGAGATTTGAGTATCAGCTAAGCTTCTATAAATTGCGACACTGATAGAAAGAATCAGTAATAACAGCTTCTACAAATTAGGCTGTCTTTAAGGGATTTGTTTACCTGGTAGGTAAATCTCATAAGAAATACCAGGCAAGATATTAGTAACAACAATATTCTTTTTCAGAGTAATAACAGCAAAATCGCCAAATAATGACCTCTCCAACACAATTACTTATTGCTATAATAAAACAATGGATGCTTCTTGTCCAACAGCAGTGGTTGTTCCGGAGTTGGCTCTCAGCATACCCTTGTTTCTCTTCACAGTCTTCTAAAACTTTCGAGTCCTTTTTTTTTTTTTTCCTATTAGTTTTCTTTTTAAGAGTAGAGAAGTATCTGAGGCTTGCAACTTTTAACAAGAAATGTAACAACCCAAAATAGTTAAGCTAGTGCTATTTAGATTTTTTTGATCCTATATAAATATTCATAGTCTTCCCGGTGCATAAGCCGATACAGGACTCAAGCTGCAGTGTCCCTTAGTTCACATGTGTAATGGACCAGGTTTATTCTAATATCATTTGTAATAATTCAAAATATCACCTAAAAAAAATTAGTCGGAAAATATTTTTTAGATTTTTTAATCTTGTATATATATGCAAGATCTATTCAGTGCATAACTGATATGGGACTGAACGCACGTCCAAATGAGTCCTTGCAAAGAGTTTGTTGATGGATCATTGGTTTACATTTGTGGTTTTACAGCCTATTTCTCCTTGTTTCTGACTTGTTACGTCTCCAGAAGCTGTCATTAACTGAAAAGCCATTTCCTAATCAAATCAACAGATCGACAATGTGTTGAAAAAGCAAATCCTAATTATAGGGAAGCAACATCATTTTTTTTTCTGTGTGACTCCCTGCCATTAGTTTATTACTTCTAAGTTAGGGCATCTTGGTAGAATTAATAGTTCATTTGTTTTATATTTCACGTACTGCAACAAAGAGAGGTTGAATCATATCAGCAAGTTCTCATTCTTCACCTCCTGGATCTATTAGACTATTACTAATGACAGATTGCATGTTTAGTTAGGGCGCATTTGGTTATACTTTTTTATTTTTGATTTTTGATTTTAAAAAAATATTTTTTTATTTTTTTTTGATTTTTGCTATGGAGTAAAAGCAAAGAAACAAAAAGTATGTTTGGTAATTACGTTGCTATAAAGCAAAAAGCAATATTTGGGGATGGCAGGTGAAGAGCTCGATGAGGGAGAAAGATTCGGAAAAAGAAGAAGAAGGGGGTGGAGAGGTGAAGAGCTCGACGAGAGAAAAGAATTAGGCTCTTTACTTTTTGGTTTGGCATTTTAGATGTGGAGAAGCAAAAAAAATAGAAAAGTAAGTTTAGAAAAGCAAAAAAACTTTTGTTTTGTATATAAAGTAATTATTTTGATTTTTACTTTTTATTTTTTATTGTATTACCAAATATTACTTTTTAATTTTTATTTTTTAAAAATCAAAAAATAAAAAAATATTTTTTTAAAGGCTAACCAAATGCATCCTTAATTATCTGATCCATTTGTAAGGACATAAAAACAAACGATCAAATGCTGGAAATTCACTTCCAACCGTGTGAATTTTGTGAATAACTTATTGAAAGTAATTATTGAGACTTCCAAACATACATTCTCTTGGTAATAATGCACAGACCAGATAGAAACTTTGGAGTGGGATAAGCTGATATTTTAATACTATTAGCCTATAACCAATGGGCATCATCTTGCCTGGCTATTTTGGATTGTCCCTTCTCTTACTTTCTAGTAGGTTCAGATGCAGTGCTTTGTTGGTTTACCTTGCAGTACATAATACTTCTCAGAACTTATATTCTCTTTCTTTTTGACAAACACATCCTTTTATTGTTTGTCCCCCCTTTATTTTCAATGATAGCACATCATTACTGTTTCATTGATGGCTCTTCTATTTCCTGTACGAATGCGAAAAGTTGTTGGAAAAAAGAATTTCTATTGGAATGGTCTGAACACAAATGCGCAACTTTGTCCACTCCCTTAATTAATAGCACTCAGATCTGTTTTCTGATAGCCTTGACAAGAACCTTTCACAGCAAAGTCAAAGAGACAACTAATTGCCACTTAAGCAGAGTTTTGATGTTTGTGATGATTAAAAACAAACACTAGGCCATATGAGTTCCCTCCATGTTCATTTAATGATTGAAGTAATTGACAAGCATAGGGGACCCAATTTGCACCAGATAGCATAAATTTGATGAGTGACACTGTTAAAGCATAGGAGTGATATCTTATGTTCTTCTTGATCAACTTTCTTAAACTAATGCAGTCTCCTCTCAAGGCTGGCTTGAGCAGGGGATGATGAGCTTGAGTTTGCTTTGTCTCACTTCTGATATGTTTTTCTTCACAACAGAGTTCTGATTGTAACTGCAAGATAAATTCACTGCATCAAACTGATTATTATTGTTGTTGTTATCAGAGAGAACTTCATGAAACCGATTATTTCCAGTAGAACTTACAGACTGAGCGCCGCTTTTGGTCGAGTCACAGAAGCATACTAAGACTGCAAGACATTGGTGGGAGAAGGGAGGGATAAACTAAACGAGGCTCTTAATTCCCAAGCAAAAAGTTAATTGTTTAAGGAGTCTGGTTGGAGTTAAAATGATCGAGTGCTGAGATTCACTTCCAACTATCTGTATTTGGGGAATAACTTCAAACGAAAAAATATTTGTTGATGGGTACTTCAAATGAAAAACTAATTATGAGTTTCCAAATCTTAATCCATCTAAACGTTCACTGAAAGTAATGTGCTTTCTTATAAATACTTTTCATGACATTTAGTTTCTAGAAGGTGAATGAACCAAACAAAATTCTAGAATGAATAAGACTGGAGTCATGAGTGATGAAGTGAAGGAAGCCAAAACATGTTAGGAATTCAAGAAGTCATGATAAATTATGAGTGCTTTAGAAGCATTGTCATTAATTAGGTGGTTGAAATAGCTCTATCCTATATGCATGTATCGACATATCTCTTCACTTATACGATAGAAGTCAACCAATCAGAAGTAATTCCTCCAAAGAAATCGAAATAAAGTTATAGAGTTCTACAGTAACAACTCAAATATTAGCCTGTTTTCCATCATCTATTCTCATTCAAATACTAAGTATTCTAAGTATGGGCACATGAAAATGTGAAGAGAGTAAACAAGTTGAAGAATTGTTCTCAGTAAATGATTTGTTGCCAATACTACCACCATACATGAGAAACATTATTTTGAATTCTCTTACCTACCATTAAGTTTTTGACTGTTCACAACCCAGCAATATGACCTTGAATGTTATTCTACTTCTAGGAGATAGGCATATCCAAGTAGTCATATATAGAGAGAGCAAAGTAGAAATGATCTTCAGCATGACGATGATGCTTCTCCACAAATGGTGGCATGTTGTGGAGAATCGCATATGATTTCAATATCCCATAACCATTATGTCCTCCTGATTATAATTTCTAAGAACTGTTAGATCTTCTGCAAGGTTTGAGCAGCCACAATATTTGGTATAATTCTTGTTTTAAAAAGTTGGAATTACTCTGGCTGAACTAAATCTTGATTACCTTAGCATCAATCAATAGCTCTTGGACTAACTACCAGAGGTCTGCTTCATGGGGTTTAACTCATCAAAGCTCATGTGTCATATGATTTGGCTCTCAGTTTGATGTCAAACAACTGGGTTAATATTAATTAGGTTAATCTTAGTCTTAGGCTAAATGCTAAAATTGAATCTTAATCTCCATAGACATTATTGGTATATGATACCAGTTAATTCAATCTAGAGAGAGAAAATTCCGCTTAATCCAGGTATAATCTTTCTTTTCTTTTCTCTTTTTTTTTTTTTTGGCCTTTTAGCCTCCTTGAGCAAAAATGGTGGCTTACCACCTGAAATCCATTAAGCTCAGAAAACAAAAGCTACTAAGAGGGGTGATATATATTTATATGTTAAATCTAAAAATTATTTTTATAATTTAAAATTTATTTTCATACAAAGAATTTAGATCTAAAATTTTATTTTAAAATCTAAAATTTGATTTTAGAATCTAAAATTTGTGTTTGTGTATGAGGATTTTGATCATAAAAAAATCAAAATTAAGCCATGTAATAAGATTGCATCTAAAGTTTTTGATTAGAGTCATATGGGTCTAATTCGATTAAGTAATTGATCGAACCGAGTCAAGTGTTGATTAGGATCAGATCAATTAAGTTAAATAATCATGCAATTATTGTTGATTGAATCGATTGAGTCCCATGTGTAGATTAATCTCCATAGACATTATTGGTATATGATACCAGTTAATTCAATCTAGAGAGAGAAAATTCTGCTTAATCCAGGTATAATCTTTCTTTTCTTTTCCCTTTTTTTTTTGGCCTTTTAGCCTCTTTGAGCAAAAATGGTGGCTTACCACCTGAAATCCATTAAGCTCAGAAAACAAAAGCTACTAAGAGGGGTGATATATATTTATATGTTAAATCTAAAAATTATTTTTATAATTTAAAATTTATTTTCATACAAAGAATTTAGATTTAAAATTTGATTTTAGAATATAAAATTTGTGTTTGTGTATGAAGATTTTGGTCATAAAAAAATCAAAATTAGGCCATGTAATAAGATTGCATCTAAAGTTTTTGATTAGAGTCATATCGGTCTAATTCGATTAAGTAATTGATTGAACCGAGTCAAGTGTTGATTAGGATTAGATCAATTAAGTTAAATAATCATGCAATTATTGTTGATTGAATCGATTGAGTCCCATGTGTGGATTAATCTCCATAGACATTATTGATATATGATACCAGTTAATTCAATCTAGAGGGAGAAAATTCTGCTTAATCCAGTTATAATCTTTCTTTTCTTTTTCCCTTTTTTTTTGGCCTTTTAGCCTCCTTGAGCAAAAATGGTGGCTTACCACCTGAAATCCATTAAGCTCAGAAAACAAAAGCTACTAAGAGGGGTGATATATATTTATATGTTAAATCTAAAAATTATTTTTATAATTTAAAATTTATTTTCATACAAAGAATTTAGATCTAAAATTTGATTTTAGAATCTAAAATTTGTGTTTGTGTATGAGGATTTTGGTCATAAAAAAATCAAAATTAGGCCATGTAATAAGATTGCATCTAAAGTTTTTGATTAGAGTCATATCGGTCTAATTCGATTAAGTAATTGATCAAACCGAGTCAAGTGTTGATTAGGATTAGATCAATTAAGTTAAATAATCATGTAATTATTGTTGATTGAATCGATTGAGTCCCATGTGTAGATTAATCTCCATAGATATTATTGGTATATGATATCAGTTAATTCAATCTAGAGGGAGAAAATTCCACTTAATCCAGTTATAATCTTTCCTTTCTTTTCCCCTTTTTTTTTTTTGGCCTTTTAGCCTCCTTGAGCAAAAATGGTGGCTTACCACCTGAAATCCATTAAGCTCAGAAAACAAAAGCTACTAAGAGGGGTGATCCTGAGATTTGATTGGCCACACCAATTCAACTCAGACAGATGACAGGCAGGTAGAAACTTCACACTGGAATATATTTTCAAACTGAGCTTTAACTACCATCAAACTATAAGTAATAGCTATGTTGCCTGTCTAATTTGATCATCCTAAGTCCTACATCACTGTCTGTTCAGATGTGGTGCTATATTGTTTTTGCTGCACAATACATAGGTCTTGGTGTCCCTTATTTTTTTCGCAGTTCAATGCCTTCAGTAAAGCATAACTTTTCTCTTGATGGCTACACCATCTTTTTTCTGTACGAATGCCGAAAGGTGTTTGAAATATTGTCCAATGAAATGGTCCCAAACCAGCTGCAGAACTTTAAAATCGTCCACAACCAGCTGCAGAACTTTAAAATGGTCCAAAACCAGCTGCACAACTTTTATCTGTTCCTTCAGTGAATAGCAGTTGTTTGGGGTAAGTCAAGCTGGACAAGATCCATTCCTGATGGAGTCAAAGAGACAGCTAATGGCCACAACATCAGAGCATAAATATTTATCACATAAAAAAATATTGCCCCATATGAGTTCCCTCCATGTTAATATAATGACTGAAGCAATTGACAGGCATTGGGACCCAATTTACTTCAGACAACATAATCGTAATGAATGGCACTGTTAAAGCATAGGAGTAATGTTGCTTGGTTCTGCACCTTGAACATTGAATTCTTGTACAAATGCAGTCTCCTCATACCGATTGCTTGAGCAAGGGCTAATGAGCTGGGATTTGCTTTCTGGCACTTCAGATATGTTGAGTTTCCCATTAGAGTTCTGACTATAACTGCAAGTTAAATTTGGCACTTGAAAACCATAATTCCTAGCGGTACTTGGAGATTGAACATGGCTGCTTGGTGGAGTCACAGAAGGTAATCTAGACAGAAGCATCCCGAGACTGTAAGACATTGATGGGAGAAGGGGAGGGATGGACTGGAAAATGGTGTCCTTCATGGTGTTATCCCAATCAAAAGTAACTGACTTGCTTGCAAATTCCTCTTCCTTCTCACAATCAAGTCTCATCCTACACCTCGATATCTCGCTAAGCTGCAGGTTATGCTTGAGCATATTGATATAATGCTCTGAGGAAAGCTGGTAAGGTCGTTGCATAGCAAAGACACCAGGAATGCTCTGAAGGTAATTAAATTTTCTTTGTATATTGATCACGAAGTTAAGATCTTCTGCAACCTTTAGCAGCCAATGAGATACCAATTATTAAAAAAGAACCATAGTTCAACAAATTTATTATATATATATATATATATATATAAACTATAGATCAAGAAAATCCAAGAGAACACTTATTCTTGTTCATGTCCAAATCTCATTCTATAATTTATTATTTAGAATTTATATGCTAAGAATTGGAGGAATGACCTTATCTAGTGAACCCAGTTGCACCACACCTTCCTTTACGGCAACAATTGCAATAGTCTGCGAAGCAGTGGAGCATATAGCAAAAGATCAAACTTCTAAAAAAAAAGCTGCACTTTTTCTCTCAGGCAAAAAAAAAAAAAAAAACCGAAACAAAACAAAACAAAGTTGTGCTCCAGTTATTTGCCATTTAATAGTCATACCTGGATGCCAGAATTGAACTGCGATTCCCAAGCCTTTGGTTGCTGCTTACAGCATTATGGAAGAACATACATTAAAAGTGGGAAAAAAAAAAGAAAAGAAAGACAATTTCTAATACACTTAGAAGTAGGCCGGGATATCTACTTACTACGTCAAGTGTTGCATTCCATGAAGAAAAAAGGTTGGGATCAGCATGTGTGGGCAATTCCCTAAACACCCACTTGTGGCTGTTATCAGCTGCCACCTTCCCCATTAATCTGAGGAAATTGAACAAGAAAAAAAAAACACCCCCTTCATCCAATGCATTTAGTCTACATTGTTCTTTCATATTTTCACGATTAAATGATATGTAGAGGCAAGATCGTAGTTCACAATGTTCTCACCCTTCTCCATAATTGTAGACCTCATGTGACAACTTAAAGAAGATGTCTGGTCCAAAGCTGCCCTTTCCAGAAGCATTTCTGATTCGCTCGCACTCATCAAAATCGCAGAACCCGTCTTCCCACACTAGAATCCTGAATAAAAGATCATGCCAAAAGTCTCACAGAAAAAAGTGAAGGAGAATGGAAAGAAAGAAAGAAGTTTGCTTTCTATACATTGCAAAAACATTCCATTTTATATTTACCAATTTCTTTTGTTTCCACTGGACCGGTCTAAGATCCCTTGTCCATCATCCCACCTGCCACCAGTTTAACTCTTTATATCCAACTTACATCTTATGAAAACAAGAAGAGAGCCTGATTTCATTTCTTCGGTTTTAAGCTCTTACCTTGGTGGAGGATAGTTTCGAGGGAGGATTCTCCAGAAAACAGCATACACCCACTTGGAAGAGTTAGCAGGATTTTCTGAAGAACAAAAGCTTCTAAGAGCTTGCTGCCATAGACGATTAAGCAAAGGAAGTCCACCATCCATGACAAAAAGATTAAAAAACGGAGACCGCAAGTTCTCAGCTAATCTGAAGGCTCTCTTATAAGTAGGGGTGGGACAAAGAGTAGTACTTCCCTGCTTTCTACTTTTAAAACAAATCACTCCCGGTGTGCGCCCTCCCAACCGTTATCCTTTTCTCCTCTGGGGGTGAGCGCTTGCACACAGAAAAGGACTATAAATAGGCAACATGGTCATACTCTGGGTGTTTGGGGACATTTTGGCTTCAGGTAAAGATTTGGAATTTGGAAAACACATGATAAAGTCCTCAAAAGTTCAGAAAGAATCCAAACAATAAAAATCTTAAAATAACAACAATATAAAAAAATGTAAAATTACTAAAATGTCTTTATACTCATGTGAAAACAAGCATAAGAGACCGAACAATAGCAAAAACAACAGTGCTGACAATAATATATAGCATTGCTAATTTGTAATCCAAGAAAGATTTCTTCAATTAGTGGTGAATCATTTTTTGATGGTTATGAATCATCTAAATATAATTTGGACAATAATAAGAGAGAAAAATATAGAAAAACCTTTTAATTCAGAAAATACTGCTGCTAAGATCCTTATAGTTTGTTGGCTTATTATCTATTGGTGAGCTTTCAATGCGCCACTTGCTGCGGAAAACTTGGGACTACTTGGCATATGTGGTGGAAGCCATAGACCTGGGTTGTAATAATAGTATGGCAATAATTGAATTTGATTGGTGCCTACTGTTGGAGCCGTTGAATGGACAAAGCGTATCTTTGAACACCGACAGCGAATACATGAAGGAAAATATGTTCCATGAGACTCAGATTTTCCAGCAGTCGAATGTCCATCTCATTGCCCTGCAGGCTTGTGTGGTCCTCCTACCTTTAGTGAGGACAACATAGACTAGGGAAGAAGGCACCATGCACTCATAGATAGGGTTGTTTGTCTCTTGGGCAGTAAGTGGATGAATGATGAAAATCTCCATTAAATTGGGTTTCTTAGCTGAGCAATATCTATTATCTCTCTATTCTAATATATACAATATCCAAAATCTGGAGAGGAGTGCACTGGTGAAGCTCTGCCTTCATGTTTTTGGATTTCCATGGCCACACTCTGTTGAAACTCCCTAGTGTGCTTGTGTGGTTCCATCTCCACAATGCTGAAACCACTCTAATCATATACTGGCATACCTTAATTTAGTAGTTACTCATAGGGTCGGAGAGATATATATGATAGGAAAAAGAATATATTAAATTATCACATTACCCAAATGATATATTGACATCGTAAGTTCACATCAATCTGTGGTACCTCTCGCGTGTGAACCACACATTCTACACCCTATGATAGAGCTAGGCAGATTAGAACTTATTAATGCCATGCCAAAACCAATGGGAAACAGAGAGAGATGAAAACCCACATCAAACCATGTGCGTTCCTTAAAAAAAAAAAAAACAAATTAAACCATGTGTACTGTTGGGAAACAAGTGCTCAGAGTTTTTTCATGAATAACCATTATTACTCCCGTTTGTTATATGCTTTATTATAGTATGGAGCATTAACTTCAAAAAATATCAAAGCAAATAAGCAAAAGACTGAAATAAATCAGTTGTACTTTCTCTTCTTCTTCTTTTTTTTTGGTACATCTATCTTTTTTTTTTTTTTTTGTTAAGGAAACACTTGAGAACAGGTAAGCAGAAGGGATCCCCTTCTCCCCATCTTTTCAGGCGGGCCTACAGGTATACAATTAAATAAAAAGATTGTTCTTGCATTTTACATTAAGATAAGAATAATTTTTTGATAAATTTTGAAATAATAGAGAATATGATGTTGAATGCATGCCCTAGAAGTCAATCTTGACTGACACATTTTATATCTCTAGGGCATCATTTTATACTTATTGGGCAGTTATATTACCATTCATGTTTATGTGTTCATAAATCATCTAAGGAATTAACAAGATGATGACATATATTCTCAAAGAGTTGAGAATTTGAGGCATGTGTCATTAATGGTTGATTCCTAAGTTGCTCCTGGTCATAGGATCATTATGGAGATGGTGATTGATCCGGATAGACTAGTGCATGGATCGCTTCCTTCGAGCAGATGGATCTCGAGTTTACAATGTAGAGACACTGGAGCGAGAGTGTAGGCGGTTGTTAAAGAACAACTAGCACTAAGCGTGACCAACATGAGAAGTCACATGGATGTCTACTCACTCGTTAATGACTTCCTCGATGCTGTAGTTGTATGACTAGTCCTTTGACCTGAGACGACACTACTGCTCGCAGTGAGGCTGTTGGAGTTTGACTAACACATCAACATGGGTCTCAAAGAGTCTTTATAGTGGATGTTGGCGACAGTTGATCCACTGTAGGAGTAGGATGTGTATCAAGATGGGATCTATCGATCCTAAAGAAGGGAGTAGTCCTATAGGATTTAAGAGGCTGAGTCCTTAAATCTATGGCCATAGTATTGTGATTGATAGAAAAGAGTTTTCATAGAGTCACATATGGATTCGAGCTGATTGAATCTATTATATGATTAATGTTGAGATTTGACGATTCATCCATGACCTACCATCTGATCGGGACTTAAGATAGAGGGACTGTATCATGCGCTAACTGCACTTAGAGGTTCATATTTTATTCTGCTGAGTTGTCACTACATACTGCTAGGTGTCACTGGTGGATTGTGAGACTCACAAGGATCATCTTGATGATCAATGATCCTTGGTGGAGAGAGTTGGAATTGTTCCAATCCATTGAAAAGTGTTTCAATGATATTATGATAGAGATCATAATATATCTCATTACCAGACAGAATAGAATCTATGGGGTCACACACAAAAGAGATTTTTGACTGACCAGATGGTTAAATTACGATTATGAATCATAAAAAGAATTTGATTATCAATTTGATTGATAATTGATCTAATGTAAATGTTGCATTATGTAACTTGCTAAAGAGTTAGTGAGTTATAGGAAGATTAATTAGTAATAGGATTACTAATTGGCTCAATTTGATTGAGTATTGGAGTTTGTATCAAGCCCAATTTGATTGGATTTAATTTGACTCATTTTGAGTTTGATTTGATCAACCCTATGGGGTTATAGGATAACCCCAAAAGGATTGAATGATTAGTCCCAGTTGAATTAGGATTTAGGTTTGACTCAATTCCTAATTAGACTAGGATGTATGTATTTCTAATTGGACTAAGAATCTTCATTTTCATACTGCACCAAATTCTAATAGAATTAGGATTAAAATTGAATTTGACTCAAGCACCAAGAAAAAGTCCAATTGGACTAGGACTCCTCCAATTAGAAGACATCCAATCTAAATTAATTGGACTCCAAATCACATTTGGATTCCTATCTTTTTAAGTCTAATCTGGTCATAATATGATTAGATTAATTGATATTTTAATTAGATTTAAAACAGTAATTTAAATGAAGAGTCTCATGAAGATTAAACTTCCTTCTCCCATGCACCATAGGAGTCCCACGCCACTTAGAATTTGTGCGCCACATATGTCCAACCCCCACCTGGTTTCCATGCCATATTTACTCCTCTTTTTACCGTGTAAGAAGGCCTTAAAATCCCCTTATTCCCATGAGAAACATGGGCGTGAGATTGGTTATGGGTGGCATCCAAATATTGCTAGAGTCCAAGGTTTCAAGGACTCTATCTCCTAATCAGATTTGAACTCATCCAATGCCTATAAAAGACCACCTATATGGATGGTTTGGGAGAGGAAGACTAGCAGGTTATGACGCCCAAAAACCAGAGCATTGGCATGGAGAAAAACAAGGGAAGAAGGGGCGGCATCCATGGGTTTGGCGTGAGGTGAGTTGATCTCCATATCTCTTCTTTCTTACACAATCAAAGATTGATTGTTTTGGACATCCTCCTCTATCCCTCTTATCCATGTTTAGACATGGATGTCTTTTCTTCTTTTTATCCAAAAATTGGACAAAATTTATTACATCTCTATTGTAGAGATTTGGTGCATGAATTTTTAGAAAGAAAAGAGAAGAAAGGGTTCTTCTCATGATCTCTAGTGTAGAGATCAAGATCCTCCTACATCTTATTTTCTAAGAGTGTCTTGAGAGAAAAAAAATTTTTAACTGTCAAAATACGATCTCTGCAAGGAAACTAGCATCCCGATGAGATCAAAAGACTTCTGATCAGATCAGAGTCTCGTGTGGATACCCGTAGAGGTCGGATACTTATGCAGCTACAAGGACCTTTGAAGGATATCCATGATCATCTGTTCGCGTTGAAGATTGATCCATATCCAGGTATATTTTTATTTATTTTTCTCTATTTGATTTCTGCATCGAATCTTATCTCGCATATGATGATTTTGGTTATGGTTTGAATATATGATCTTATGCATGCTTAGATTAAATTAGATTTAATCTGAAAATTTTTTAAATTTTGCTGCGTACTCTTTTTGCAAAATCATACATGCATGAAACCATAAAACTCCAATAGTGGTATCAGAGCCATATCATATGCATGGCAGATTGGCTTTAGTGCAAGTGGGAGATTGTTGGATGCATGCCCTAGAAGCCAATCTTGGCTGACATATTTTATATCTCTAGGATATGATTTTGTATTTATTGGACAGTTATATTACCATTCATATTTATGTGTCCATGAATCATCCAAGCGATTAACAAGATGATGACACATATTCTCAAAGAATTGAGAATTTGAGGTATGTGTCATTAATGGTTGATTCCTAAATTGCTTCCGGTCATAAGATCATCATGGAGATGGTGATCGATTTGAATAGATCAGTGCATGGATTACTTCTTTCGGATAGATGGATCTCGAGTCTGCAGTGTAAAGACATTGGAACGAGAGTCCAGGTGGTTGTTAGAGAACAACTAGCACTGAGCGTGATCAATACGAGAAGTCACATGGATGTCTGCTCACTCGTTAGTGATTTTCTCGATGCTGTAGTTGTATGACTAATCTTTTGATCTGAGATGATACTACTATTCGTAGTGAGGCTGCTGGAGTTTGACTGACACATCAATATGGGTCTTAAGTAGCCCTTGTAGTGGATGTTTGTGATAGTTGGTCCACTGTAGGAGTGAGGTATGCATCAAGATGGGATCCATCGATCCTAGCAAAAGAGAATAGTCCTATGAGATTTAAGAGGCTGAGTCCTTAAATCTATGCCATAGCATTGTGATTGATGAAAAAAAATTTTCATAGAGTCACATATGGACTCGAGCTGATTGAATCTATTATATGACCGATGTTGAGGTTTGACGATTCATCCATGACCTACCATCTGGTCGGAACTCACGATAGATGGACTGTATCATGCACTAACTGCACCTAGAGGCTCATATTTTATTCTGCTGAGTTACCACTACATCCTGTTAGGTGTCACTGATGGATTGTGAAACTCACAAGGATCATCTTGATGATCAATAATCCTTGATGGACAGAGTTGGAATTGTTCTAATCCATTAAAAAGTGTTTCAATGATATTGTGATAGAGATCACAATATATCTTACTACCAGACAGAATAAAATATATGGGGTCACACATAAAGAGGTTTTTGACTGATCAGATGGTTGAATTATGATTATGAATCGTAACAAGGATTTGATTATCAATTTGATTGATAATTGATCTAATGCAAATATTGCATTATGTAACTCGCTAAAGAGTTAGTGAGTTATAGAAGAATTAATTAGCAATAGGATTGTTAATTGGCTCAATTTGATTGAGCATTGGGACTTGTATTAAGTTCAATTTGATTGGATTTAATTTGACTCATTTTGGATTTAATTTGATCAACCCTATGGGGTTATAGGATAACCCCAAAAGGATTGGATGATTGGTCCCAGTTGAATTAGGATTTAGATTTGATCTAATTTTTAATTAGACTAGGATGTATGTATTTCTAATTGGACTAAGAATCTTCATTTTCATGCTGCACCAAATCCTAATGGGATTAGGATTAAAATTGAGTTTAACTCAAGCACCAAGAAAGAGTCCAATTGGACTAGGACTCCTCCTCCAATTAGAAGATATCCAATCTAAATTAATTGGACTTCAAATCATATTTAGATTTCTATCTTTTTAAGTCTAATCTGATCATAATATGATTAAAATTAATTGATATTTTAATTAGATTTAAAACAGTAATTTAAATGAAAAGTCCCATGAAGATTAAACTTCCTTCTCTCATGCACCATAGGAGTCCCATGCCACTTAGAATTTGTGTGCCACATATGTCCAACCCCCACTTGGTTTCCATGCCATATTTACTCATCTTTTTACCATGTAAGAAGGCCTTAAAATCCCCTTATTCCCATGAGAAACATGGGCGTGAGATTGGTCATGGGCGGCGTCCAAATATTGCTAGAGTCTAAGGTTTCAAGGACTTTATTTCTTAATCTAATTTGAACTCATCCAACGCCTATAAAAGACCACTTATATGGGACGGTTTGGGAGGGGAAGACCAGCAGGTTATGACACCCAAAAACTAGAGCATTGGCGTGGAGAAAAACAAAGGAAGAAGGGGTGGCGTCCATGGGTTTGGCGTGAGGTGAGTTGATCTCTATATCTTTTCTTTCTTACACAACCAAAGGTTGGTTGTTTTGGACATCTTCCTCTATCTCTCTTGTCCATATTTAGACATACATGTCTCCTCTTCTTTTTATCCAAAAGTTAAAAAAAAATTTATTACATCTCTATTGTAGAGATTTGATGTATGAATTTTTAAGAAGAAAAGAGAAGAAAAGATTCTTCTCATGATCTCTAGCGTAGAGATCAAGATTCTCTTACATCTTCTTATTCTCTAAGAGTGTCTTGAGAGAAAAGAAGATTTTCAACCGTCAAGATGCGACTCTATAAAGAAACTAGCACCTCGGTGAGATCAAAAGACTTCCGATCAGATCAGAATCTCGTGTGGATATCCGTAGAGGTCGGACACTTGTGCGGCTACAAAGGATCTTCGAAGGACATCCATGATCATCTGTTTGCATTGAAAATTGATCCATATCCAGGTATATTTTTATTTATTTTTTCTATTTGATTTTTGTATCTGAATCTTATCTCACATATGATGATTCTGGTTATGGTTTGAAGATATGATCTTATGCATGCTTAGATTAAATTAGATTTAATTTAAAATTTTTTTAAATTTTGCTATATACTCTTTTTATAAAATCATACATGTATGAAACCATAAAACTCCAACATATGAATGGTTAAGAGTTTCTTGTTTTGAGACCTTTATCCATGTGTATGGAAGTTTCATGTATTAACTCCATTATTTATATGCTAATGAGATCATTATTTTTATTTTTTTATAACATAATATTCACTCTCCCACTAAAGACCTAATTATTATTATTTTTTGTAATATAAAAATTTATCACCTTCTCTCTTTTCTAGACCATTACTTTGGATAACAATTGATCATATTAACTTGGGTAGGCTCTATGAGCCTTTAAAAAGGATATTCACTATTAGCCTCTAATGCATATAATATATCATACAAGTCATTCTTATTCTACTATAAATAATACTTGAGAGTTCTCCGGCCAAAGAAAGATGTTCTCTTGGTGGAGCTTTAGGCTCAATCTTTTAAGAAAGATGTTCTTCTAGTGGAATTTTGGACTTAACCTCTCATGCAGAGTTCATCTTCAGCTATGTGATGATCTAGTTTTTTTTTTTTTGTAGAATATGATGATCTAGTTGGATGATTGTTGTCATGCTTCAAACCATTTACGTGAGTTGATTGGGTGATACGGCCACATAATCCTAAGACATGCCTTAAAGACATGTAAGGCTTATAACAGACTCCATCACTTGAACTCCATGCTCAAACCCACTCAGTGCTATTCCTATGACTCTAAAAGGAAAGAGAGAATTGGGGTTATAAGTTTTGCAATCCAATAGAAATCCCATCATATACTTATACCAATATAATAATAATATAATTTAAAATAATGAGTAAGTAATATTAAAAAAAATCATATATTATAAAATCTCATGTCAAATATCCAATATAACTCAGCAGTTATATAAACATATATCATAAATCATGTATTATCACAAATTCATCATAAAAATCATCAATAAGTTCATGTGACATATCATTTATGTTTCATTAATATATTCTAAATCAATGATTATTTTTTTATTTTAGACTAATCACGATCATTCTTCAGCCCTTAACTGACAATCCATAAATCAGGCTTCAACCCATGATGGCAAACCATAATATCTGCTCTTCAGTTTGCAGTGGCAAATTAAAATATCCATGCTTCGATCCATAGAAGCAAACCATAATATCCGCACTTTAGTCTGGGATGGTAAACCAGGATACTATGATTCGGTCCATGACTGACAATCCAATATATCATGATTCGGCCTGTGACAAATAATGCACCATCATGGCTAGTCCAAATCCTCTTACACAATCAATATACTATTCAATAATTTCATATTATATTTTTTTCTCAATTTCAAACACCCAATATTTTATTTTTCATCAACCAAAATCCTTAATATATGATGCAAATATAATAAGGAATTATATATTGAACATGAAATCAGACATCATCATACATAATATAAAAAAAAAAATCATATATATAGGTGATCATGTAAAGAGATCCTTACCTTTATCAGTCTCAGATCTAAGTATAACAATCAATCTACTTCTCGATCTATGAACTCGAGGTCAAGCTATTCTACTCAACACCATTTTATGCAGACAATTTCATCTCTATATAGTCAGAGTCAAATCTAAGAATCATATGTAATTAAGGATCGACAAAAGTACAAAAAAAATATCCTAAATGTTGTAGGTCAGGACCCCTTCTAGAATTAACCAATTGATCTCGATTTATCTAAATTCTAGACCATCCACTGGTCCATAAGATCTTTAGAATGAGAAATCCATGAAGAGAGAGAAAGTTGTAAAGAGAGAGAAACTAGAGAGAAAAGGTATAGTAGAGAGAAAAAGTGGAGAGAGAAATTAAGGAAGGCAAATGAAGAGAGAGAGAAACTCTCTCCTTTTCTCTTTTTCTCTTTTCTCCTTTCTTTTTCTTCTCTTTTATTTTTTTAATCTTTCTTCTTCATGGAAACAAGGGAAGGGAAGGTCTTAAGCCAACCATTTTCCATGGTGATGCCCTCGATGACAACTCTGATGGCTACGGACCCCATGGCTTTGACCCTTGGCAACTGGAGCATGATTGATGTAGCGACTGGTCTAATGGAAGCAAAAAAGAAAGAAACAAGAGAAAACCTTATTCACGGAATCTAATGACCGTCTAACTAGCAAAAGCATCAAAGAAATTGGAAAGAAGGGGAAAGAGGTTCAGAGGCCATACCTTGTCTTTGGCGAGGTGTTTGGTTCTCTTTTTCGGTGAAAACGATGGTGGCTCAATGGAAATACTTGAGGGAAAGTCAAGTCCCATGGATTTCATTAGCAATTTGATCGAGGATGAGGGGCAATGCCTAAAGGGAAGATGTGGCATTTTTTTATAAGAAAAATGCTAAGATATCGTCAAAATCCAATGAGCCATAGAACTTCCTTTTCACTGAACTTGGGAGAGGAGGTAGACTCCCATCGGAACTCCTTTTCTACCTCACATGCCCAGCATTAAGGTTAAGAAATTTTATTTACCTTTTGGGCCACTCTAAAATCATGTGGAAAAAAATATATTCTTGGTAGTCCAAAAACCAGATCTTCGCAATCATATCCTAGAGAGGATAAGCCAAAGATGTTAGTTGTATTAATTAGTTCGTGTCCTTTGCCAACCATGGAGAGCAAGATTTCTGCGCCTTAATTTGATTAGTGTTATCATCCTCAAAAGAAATTTTTATTCTCTATTGTTACTCTTGTCCTAATTATTGTACTTTGCATCAACAAAGATTAATATATACAACAATAACTTCTTGAAATTAGTCCATTATGTACGCAAGTAATTCAAGAACAAGCAACAACAAAGATAACCAATATAAATAACAACTAAGACCTTGGTGTAGTGTGGAGCATCATTATTTGCAGGAAAGATAACCCACTAATATTCCCATGCAAACAAGCAAGAAAGATAGAAAATACTAGACAAAATAATTTCCCCTAAGGAAAAACAACAGATATACTAAAACAAAAGGGCATATTATTAATTCTATTTGAAAATCATTGAGTGGTGTTATCCGAAAACTGTCCATGTCCTTCCTCTTATACTAACTCCTTGACAGCACTGGGGGAGGGGGTGGTTGGCGGGGGCCGGGGCGGTTAGGGGGTGTGGTGTTGTGGAATCACGTTTAAAATATTGCACAATAAAATAAATAGGAATTGTACAATAAAACATACCTTCCACCATCCATATGATTCCATGGTAAACTACTTCAATCCGTAGCACTCCTGCTGTCCATGAAATTGGCTTCCACAAATTAGTGAGGCAATTCAATCTATCAAATATCAATGCATCTCCATGAATCAAAAGAAGGCCTTAGTCTCTGAAAAAGAATACATTTCGAAATTCTCTGCTTACAGCTGGAGCGAATAATATCCTACCTTAGCTTTGCATTTAGAGGTGGGGTTGGGCCAAACTGGGCTTGATTCAAGTGTGACGGATAATAACATATGCAACCTCGATCACAACCGACCAAGCCTATTACTTGATTACGACTTTCTGATCTATTCTCACTGATGGGTGAACATCCATCACCCAATCGTCCTACTTTACATGGTCCCACTCATATCCTACCTAATTATGAATTACCGTATAAAAATGAGAGAAAAGAATAGAAACTTAACCTCTTGCCTTCACCCCATAAAAAAGTGAGAAAAAGAGTAAAAACTTAACCCCTTATCTTCACCTTAGAAAGAGATTACTTGAGTAGTGGTCCTGCAAAGTGCATATGGCATCATAAAGTTCTGTGCAGCCACAAATGGCGATCATCAAGAAATGGACAGCTATGGAATAAGACAATCCATAAGTACATATTGTATTATACATGGCATACAATATTTGATGGCCATCTATTTTTTGATGGCAGCCATTCAGAAACACAGTACTTTATGGTGCACGGGCCACACCACAGAGGATCTTGATTGTATTTCTAATGATCGAATTCATACAAAAGTTCTACCTTCATGAGCCGAGTTTTGATTGACCTGTACCCAACCTACTCAAAATTTAGGTCGAGAACTCTAAGTTATATCTAACCTAAATCAAACCACAAATTTAAACATGATTATGTTTGATTGGATTCTCTGGTCAAATCAATTTTTATCACCCTAGGGTTGGCCTATGAATCTTATTTCGATTCTTTATTTTAAGAAGATATTATTAGTCTAGTTAGATAGTGTAAATCTTCAAAGACATCTCCAAGATCATACCGTTAAATGCTTAAAAAATCATCACAGAATATTAAAAAAATTATTAATATGTATTTCCAAAATCTATTGCTGTATTTTTTTTTATTAAGATATTGCTGTAGTATATTTTTTGAGATTTCCATGGAACCTTCAAATTTTTAAGGATATATTTATAAAATTTATAACGATACATTTTTATCTTCAGATTTATTTTCATTATAAGCACATATATAAAAATACTAAAAATAATATATATGCACCTAAGAGAGATTTTTTCTTTTCTTTTCTTTTCTTCACACGTGAAGGGTGCGGAAATAAACGAGACCGGCACACTCCTGCGAACGTTCACTCTCCCGCTACAAGACAAAAAGGTAACTCATCCCTTCGTCGAGCCTAATCACAATCACGCAGGTCTCCAGCTCCTGCTTCTTTCCATTCCAAAGATCCGAAAGGACGGCTCGCTGCCTATCTATCGTCGCCGATGGCATCCGACTTCCAAACCATCCCGGTGATAGGTATGGACAGATCCCTTCCCTTCCCTCTCTAAATTGATTCCGACTCACTTCCACTCTGTGCCATCAAATTTAGAATTTTGATTTCCCAATAACCTTTGATCGAGGCTTTTGAGTGTTAGCTCCAATAATGATTAAACTGAACTTCGGTTGGATTTTCTTGAATTCAAGGCAGTGGATGTGTGGCAGAATTTTAACTTGGTATAGGAAAATTAGAACGGAAGAACAAAAACCTTATTCATTTGTTTATTTATTTATTTTGTGCCAAGGGTTTTGCTTCAGCAAATATCTTGCATCATATTATATATTTTTGAGGTTTGATTGCATGGAGGCCTAGGTCTTCTATCGAGAAAAGAAAAGGAATAAATTTGAGAAAACATACGGCGTTCTGAAATTTTTCTAATATTTTATTATTATCATCTTGAAGATTCTTCCACTTTCTGTTTTTTTATTTGCTTTTGTTATTCTATAATATATATATATATATGTGTGTGTATCTATATATGTAGATATAATATATATATATATATATATATATATATGTATATATATATATATATGTATATATATATATATGTATATATATATATATATGTATATATATATATATATA
>NC_026002.2:17803189-17828189 GCF_000442705.2 Elaeis guineensis
CAACCAGAGCTCAATCGGAGTTTGTATTTATTATTCGCAGTTTCTGTTTATTATTTAGAATTTATGTTTATCTTCCTATAATTTTGTTTATTTGGGCAGGACTTAGTATTTATCATCTCTCTTGTGTTTTATCCTGGGTGGATCATTGGATCACTTAACTTTTGAACTCCAAGTTTGTATTTATCCTGAAAAATTTATGTTTATCTGCACAGAGTTTGTGTTTATTATTCAGAGTTTCTGTTTATCATTTGAAGTTTGTGTTTATTCTCCGATAGTTTATGATTATTTTCGTAGTACTTAGTATTTATCCTCCTTTTTTGTTGTTTATCGTTTGTTTATCGTGGATGGACCCTAGGATCACTCAACTTTTGATCCTCAAGTTTATGTTTATTTATCGGCATAGAGCTTGCGTTTATTATTCGCAGTTTATGTTTATCCGTACAGTGTTTGTGTTTATTTGTAGTTTGTTTGTGTTTATTATTCGCAGTTTCTGTTTGTGTTTATTTACTAAAAATTAGGAGAAAGAACGACGGTTGCTGGTGATCTGAGCGATCTGTGGCGTCTGGATCCGATCCCATGAAGACGCCGATGAAGATGCCTTCATGGTGAATAAAAGCATCTTCGTCAACCATGAAGGTGCCTTCAACGTAAGGGTTCGGTGGCGTCGCATCACAGTCGTATCTTTTTTTTTTTTTAACACGTCAGATCAGCTAACAGGTGAAAGAAGTACTGTTAAGGATTTATACAAAATATTCACTAATGATCAGTGGTGGTTTTGGGAGGAGAAGATATGGTGGCCACGGGATAGAGAACTCGGCTTGGGAGGAATGAGACTGTGACCGCAGGAGAGAGAAGAAGAGAGGAGGCACGGGTGGGGGGGTTATCGGAAGACGGCGACTGTGGGTAGGGGGAGAGAGAGAGAAGAAGAGAGGAGGTGCGGGGAGGGGGGTTACCAGAAGACGGCAGCCGTGGATGGGGGGAGAGAGAGAAGAAGAGAGGAGGCGGGTGGGGGGGTTATCGGAAGACGGCAGCGAAGGAGACAATGACGATCGCACGCGCTGGCCTTACATCGTATCGTGTCCCATTGAATGCTACTTTTTTTTAACATGCTAGCTCAGCTAACGCCCTCCGAACTCCTCCGTTAGCTTATTAAAAAAAGCTCTGAGATGCGCGTCGATCAAACGGAGGGGGATCCGACTGGATGGGAGCTGGGATCCGATCGAGCGAAGCCTAATCTACCTCTCTCTCTCTCTCTATATATAATATATATATAATATATATACATATGTATATATATATACATATGTATATATACATATGTATATATATATACATATGTATATATACATATGTATATATATATACATATGTATATATACATATGTATATATATATACATATGTATATATACATATGTATATATATATACATATGTATATGTATATATACATATGTATATATATACATATGTATATATACATATATATATATATATATATGATTATCATTAACTTTTATCTCCTTTTATTTCAGATATTGGCCCTCTCGTGGAAAAGATCGATGATCCAAAGATGGTTAATGACCCAGAATTAAGGGAAGTTATAAGAATGTTGGACAAGGCTTGTAAAGATGCGGGATTCTTCTATGTGGTAACTCCTATTAACATGGTTTTGTACTTATTTCATGTCAATAGCAACTCACTAAACCTTATACAGTTTTCTACTTGAGTCACATCCGGGGACCACAAGATGAATCTAATCTTGGCAACAATAAAAGTGGACTTGTGTTTATGCAGATGATGATTGCACTATACCAGGTTTCCAAGACCTATTGAAGCAATTGTTTATATGTTAGCTCATATTTGTGAATCCTTGCCTCAATTTTAAGATATCCTTAGCCTCCTCTGGTCATAGAGGAAAAACTAGTTATGAACAGCATGGTGAAAATGGATATATTCATGTGTTGTTGGTCATAGTTAGATTAATAGCCTATTCTTACTTGTATGTATTATGATAAGCATGTATTTGATGATCCGACCCCATATATTCTCTTTTTATTCTCTGTTTGATTTTGTACAGACTATACAAATCAGGCCTGTCAATGCTTCTCCACATATACCAGTTAGTCAGCTTACTTATCAGTAACAAATCTTTCTTAAATCTTAACTCTTAGGCTTTCCCCAATATTCTTCTCTATTTAACCCTTGATCTTCATTTTTCTTTTTTTTTTTTGATGTCATAATCTTCAATGAATCTTGCCATATACTTCAGTTATACATTATTGGAAATTCCAGTGCAGGGGAGCTATCTTCGTGATTGGATTAAGTTTCTTCTTGGGTAGTTTGTCTATCATCATTAATCTAACCTTATTTTGGTGGTAATTCTTAGTCATTGCTCAATATTAGCTTTATGGTACTTGTTATTCGACAGAAAATTTCTCCATCATATCTTTTTTGGAAAAATCTAGATAATTAGAAGACAGTGCCTCTTGATAGTTCTTTGCTTCAAAGAGCTCATCTGCACTTGCTAACCCTATCAGTTGAGTTATTGGAATTCCTATGTATATGAAAAGCCCTTCCTTTTCTGAAAGTCTTGAAAAATCTTTCTCCATGAGAAGTTGGCTTTGAAGCAGTCAAAAAGGAAACCTACATAGTAGCCAAGGTGAGGAGACAAAACCAGACTTATATATCAAATTAGGCATAATATGAGCAAGAATAACATAATTTTAGTGAAATATGATAGAATAAGAAAAGATGAGAAGGTGATCAGCAGATACACTAAGAACAGTTTAGGAGGATGTGTGTATAATTGCTCAGGACAATTGATGTTGAGTTAGCTATAATACAACAGAAAAGCATGAAACAAGGGCTAGGTGAATTCCCTACTAAGTTGTATAGTAGGATGGTAGGTTGGTGTGGTTGGTAAACCTTAGAAAAACATATTAGGACAAACTACTGGAGAATATCTTCATTACCTATTTATAAATATAAAATTTTATACATTCTCACCAACTGTTCATTAATTAATTTTAAATAGTATGGAAGACATATGAAGCATGAATGACTGTAATCCATCATCTGATTAATGCACTCCCATTTTTGGTTGGTGCACTTTTTCTTGTTGCTCTCTGGAGGGGGATCATGAACTGAAACAAGGTGTGTACTTTATTAAAGATAAGAATATCTATAAAGGCATGGAGAGTGGAAACACATGAAGTCATGTCTGCATGAAGGAATTTGCTCTGTACAGTGTTGATGTTCCAATTGGGACATCTAAGAAATAGCATTACGAAAGAAAGAAAGGGAAAAGATATAATAAATATTAATATAGAATAGAACAAAGTGCTAATCCAATGTTATGCGGCTACACCTCTCTAGTATCGTGTTCATTTAGTGGAAGTTGAACTAATTGAATCTCATTATCTACTTCTATCTTATTAAAATTTTTTCACATATTTGTGTTTGTCTAAATTATATCTTTATATTCTTTGACATAAGCTTCAGCACCTCTATTGTAGACTTGACCTTAAACTAAATGTTCCTGAGTCCAGAAAAATTATTTCATATGTTTCTTTTGGGTGTTTTAGATCTTGTAGTGCATCATTCTCTGTAGGATGTGCATAAGTAAGAGAGGGTACTGACTTGAAACAACAGATACATTGGTAAACATTTTTGCAAACTCTGGTAAACAATTGCATTCACTATTCTGTCGTTACATATCATTCCTAATACCCATACACTCCTGAAGATCCTCTTTTGTGTCTCCACAAGGTCAATCAAATAGTACTGAAACCAGTTTTAGTGCAATCCTGGGTGGCACTGCTTCCTTTCAATAAAGAAAAAAAATTGAAAAAAAGAGACTAGTTTTAATTCATCTTCCATTTTTCTTTCCCATATTGGTGCATCATCACAGGAATTTAAAATATCATTCTTCTTTAGATCAAAGTGGTAAATTGCGCTTATACTGCAAAGTAGTTTGTTTCTACTATGAAATATGGATTAGAAATATGGAAATTCAGTCATTAATTTTTCCAAAGGAGAGTGGATATTTGTCACTAGAGTTCATACTAATTCTTCTGTCCATTTGTATGCTTTTTATCTTGAACAGAAGGATCATGGTATAGCTGATTCATTGGTTAAAGAAGTTAGAGATATCGCTCACAAATTCTTTGGTCTTCCTTATGAGGATAAATTAAAGATTAAGATGACACCAGCAAGTGGATATAGGTATGGTTAAGTTCATTCATTATTTTGTATTTTTTTGAAATAAGGACATTTTCCCCATTTTACTGCTCCACCTTAAACTGGCTATCTAATTTTCATAATCAGAGGATATCAAAGGATTGGGGAAAATGTAACCAAGGGAAAGCCTGACATGCATGAAGCTATTGATGTAAGTAGGGCTTTGCATTATGTGCGTCTCTATAAGCACTATATATTCATTTATATCTATAAGTACATTCAATTTGATTTTTCTTATTCTTTATGTAAAGAACCTTTGACCAATTTGTGGATGGAATTTCACTTTTGTAGTGCTATAGGGATATTGAGCCTGGAACATATGGAACTCTTGGCAAACCTTTAGAAGGATCCAATTTATGGTATGTGGTTTCTGAGAAGTATATTTTCTTTGATTACAAATATATCTTCTTGCTTTTTATCTTTTTTAGTAAAACCACTGCTTGAAGATTCACTTTCCTGATTTGCTTATAAATACCACCAGATTGAGTGGTCCCAAAATGAATATTTTTAAATATTAAGATAGATGTTTTGATTTAACTTGTCGAGGCCATGTACATTTCCCAGTAACTCAGGTTCAATTGAAAGTGTCCTCATTTGACCACTGTCTCCTTATAACTGATTCTAAGGTGCAGAATCTAAATTGGCATTTCATCAAAAACAATTGATCTTGAATTCAGCTTTTCTTTATTCTTCTTCTTCTCCTTCTTTCTTTCTTTCTTTTCCTCTTTTTTTTTTTTTTTTTGTGTGTGTGTGTGTGGTGGTGTGGGGAGGGGGGATGTGCTCAAAGGTCTGTTTGGGTCAATGGAGCATTTATGCTACTTCAACACTCTCCCACTCATCCCCTTAATATTTAACCGATAATTACTATTCATAATAATTTAATGATATTTTTAGCACCTAAATATTTTGCTTCCAATATGCCTATTTCCTGCAAAAAATGAATAACAGGACTCAAGTTCTCTGAACTAATTCTCACTTCAAACACTTATCTAGGAGCAAACATAGCCTAAATGGAAGCATCCAAAATGAATGAATTTTTACAGTTTGACCCATATGTCTTTTAATATGTATGAATCATGACGATTGGGTGGAATCTCCATTTAAAAGCCCAAAATTTATTTTGGCACTGATGCACTATCAATGTTAGCTATTTTGTTTCTATTTGATGCATTATAAACTTCTAAAACATCAATTTTTTTGTTATAAAATATAGCAGATGTTGTATGTTGAGATTAATGATGTAGGTTATCTTATGCCCTATATATAATACATTGCTACTATTGTGACTGGAGCTTGAATAAGATAGCAGTAAAGACTCTCCATGGAAATTTGAGTTACTCACAACTATCAATTGTGAATTCAAACTTAGAGATTCTGTTGGAAATTCTAATTTAATGGATGTTTGCTAACAGAAGATATCGACCAGAAATTGAGAAAACTTTCTAAACTATGTAATAGGATTTTAAGTTTTTCTACTGCAGGCCTGATTATCCTTCACACTTCAAGGAACTGATGGAAGAATATATCTGCCTTCTCAGAGGTTTACTTTTCATCATCACCTTGTTATTTGCTGATCTCTATACTTATCATGTCTAGGTTTATGTGCTCTAATAACACTATCATTTCATTATTGCAGATCTTTCAAGAAAGATAATGCATGGAATTGCTTTAGCCTTGGGTGGGCCAGCAGATGCATTTGAAGGTCCAGTAGCAGGAGATCCTTTTTGGGTAATGCGACTAATTGGATATCCAGTCTCATCTGATATCCCAGAGACACAACGTACAGATACAGGATGGTACCGGCATTCTGTTTATTAGATGCTTGCTCAAAATGTTCTGAAAGAATCAAATCATGCCTCTTGATCATTAAGTTTCTAATGATTTTTTTTTTCCTGCTTTCTGCTGCATATGTAAAATGAACAAGTACAGTGGAGCTCACACAGATTATGGTAAGATGGTATCCTCTAATAGATGATTGGTTAAAAGTACTTGAAATAAGTACTCTCTTTTTTTTATATTAAATTTATGTTTAGTCTTGTAATAAGCTGGCATTTCTCAGTATTCTATGTACTTGAGTTTTGAAGATCATGTAAATATCTCCATGTTTATTCCATAATGTTGATCTAGATTCTCATTGTACTTTTTTGCCATTCACAGGTCTTCTAACATTGGTTAACCAAGATGATGATATTCATGCTCTTGAGGTATTACTTTGTCCTGTAAACCTCAGTGTTTAGCTGAATGTGTAGTCAGTAAATCTTGACAACTTCAAAGATATCACTGAATTTCATCGAGAGGTTTTCCACTGCCACTGAATTTCACTGAAAGGTTTTCTATTATCTTTACTATTACATTCAATATGAGCAGCACCACATATATTTGGTGATGTAATCTTTGTTTTGATGTATTTTCTATTCAAAATAATTTAGTGGTACTAGGAAAGTGCATTGTTTAGCTCAATAATTAGAATAATTCTTTAGATAGAATAAATGTATTTCGCTGCAGAGGGACAGTAGATATTATGGAAGTTGTTATGATTTCAGATTTAAAACATGCTATCATAGAAAATGCTAGTGCTTAGCAAGTTGTACCATAAAATTTCATATTATATAGTAATATTACATAGTATATAGCAACTGTTATGCCACACTATAAAAAAGTTAAATAGAAAAACATATCAGAATCTATAGTTAATTTGTACTGGAACTAGATTATTAACACTTTTATTTGTTCTTCTATGGTGTCTGTTCTGTAATGTTATGTCATTGATAGTAAAATTGCACATGCATATGCAGATTGAGCTCAACTAAAAAAATATTATTTCTTTGAAGCAAGGCCAGACTTATTTGTAATTGTGGTATATCATTTTTCTTACAAGTCTGTCTATTAATCAAAATGGATTCAAACAATTATTGCTTCCCCTTTAATTTCCTAGAAGTTCAACTAATTCTTCAAACACCAAAAGCGATCAACAACACATTGCTTGGTATAACTCTGACAAAAGTAAAAGATCATAGTGAGGCTTGTCTACAACATTAAATTTAACATTCTTTTTTGTGGATAATAAAACACACAAAGTTAGGCAGCCATTTGACTTCCACCTAATGCCAATATGCTTGGTCACTGGGAACCACATATATCCACAAACCATGCCTGCTCATGTGAGAAGCTAATATTGTCTTCTTTTTTTTTTTTTCATGGCACTTCTACTGAAAGTTTTTATGATATTTGCTGAATGCTGTTTCTCTGGTGAAAATAATCGTGTAACAAGCACTGGCTTGTATGTTTTTGACATTCAAGATCACTACGTAGTTTGATTCACGACTTCACTGACACCAAACCAAGAGTGATGAGTGAGCCAACTGATGTTTCTGTTAGTTTCTCAATTTCAGAAAAGACAACAAAGAATTTGATTAAGATAAAACATATAGTTGATCACCTCTCATGCAAATATCTGTTTTTTAGTGGCTGATGTCAATGTTGTTAAGATCTCACAGTTCATGATCTGGATCAAAATGGCACTAAATGTTCTAGAATCCATCCTTGGATCAGGATCAGTGGAGGATCATAAGATTTAGATCCATATGATGGATATTATGTTCCTCTGGATCATGAGAACCAAATTGATTATGCTAATTACATAATAGATCATAAGTGGGTCCATTTTCTATAATTTATGTGATTATTTGGCTTTTAAATTACTTATCCCCAGCTAGTCTTGAGAAGTAAAATTAGCAAGTACGTAATTGCAGTTTATAGAGTTAAAAACAAGTTGTAAATTTTTGTGTTTTCACAACTATATGTTCAAATCTTGTCATTGTCTTTTAAAATGTTCTACTTGAAAGGATAATTAAATTTATAGATAGTATGTAAATTTCTTGAATAATTAAACAAAATATTTGTCTCATTAGACATGCAATATATGGGACCATATTGGTGAAAACTAGACTTGTTTTATAAGAGTCCTATATTTCAGAATATTTTTCTTATCGTCTAAGCATCCTATTTTTAGTAAAGGGAAAATGATTGGCTAGGAACCAGTTTTTTCAGATATTATGAAGTATTAAAATAGTTTATTTTTTAGATTGGTTTAATTTTAAAAGGTAAGATAATATTTTCTCCATTTTGTCTTATGGATATAAGCTGGGAACCAAAGGTCAACAAATATATATTACCTTGTCCTGGATTTGATTATGAGTTGTTTGGCTCGAAATCTGATTTTTCCATTTCTTCCTAATTGTCTTTTCTCACATAATCCCATGTTTGAGTTTTATTTAAACTCAATTTAAGATTAGGATAGATTTATTTTTCTCAAATGAATAAACATAAGTAGATGGTTTTTCTTATTGCTTTGGGAAGTCCAATTTTCTTAAAAAAATTGAAAGCAAAACTTATTTGAGGGCCTGTTCCCAAGAGAGACCCAAATAATGGGGATGCAACTTTTTTTCCTCGACCCCTTTATAGCTTCAGTGAGATAAGCTTGAAAAAAATATATATTTTGTCCTTGACTCTTTCACCTTTTGGGTTGGGATCCTCTCCGATCAGTAAATGAACTAGAGAGGGCTGGTTCTCCAATCACGGCCGTCCTATGATTGGCATGATAGCTGTTGGATGGGCCCCATGCTGTCAATTAAAAAAAAAAAGGAGGCTTCAATCCATGGAGTCCTGCGTCACATCTCCAGAGTTCGCATTATACATAATATATGTGATACAAGCTTCTATACATAGTTTATAAAAAAGAAGAAAAAGAAGTAGCTACCATTTTAAAGGCACTGTATTTATAGATATATGGTAAGAAACCTATTTTGAAGCTATACGGAAGAAGCTATACAGTTAATCATATCCTTTATCTGTCCGTTATAATACTTGCATGATTTGAAAAGGTAGGATATAATACTCTCATATACCCCCTATTGCTGATGGCTTAACTCTTATTTTAGCTTCCATGAATAAATACACTTGTTACTTTCATGGATTGCGCATGAGAAACCAACATACCCAGTGGAACTTTGTTGCCGATTGATCAGCTTCTGACTATTTTAGACAAGATATTATTACTTGTTGGTTAATGAGTTTAATTGCAGGTGAGAAACCGGTCTGGTGAGTGGATATGTGCTGTTCCTATCCCTGGTACTTTTGTTTGTAACATCGGTGATATGCTAAAGGTTAGCCTTTTATCAAACATGTTTGATATTCTTCTTTAATTTCTTTAGAGAAAAGATTCAGCATTTTCATGGTTTCTAGATCTGGTCTAATGGATTATATGAGTCAACTCTACATAGGGTGGTTAACAACTCTCCAAAGTATCGTGTTTCTGTTGCATTCTTTTATGAGGTATTGCAATCAATCTACTGTCTCCTCTGTCCTTTTTTTTTCCTCATGTTCGCTTCCTAATGCATACTTATGACGTGAACAGCCAAATTTTGATACATGCATAATGCCGGTAGATTTTTGTAAGCAAAAGACAGGTGGAATCGCAAAGTATGAAGAGGCTGTTTATGGAGAGCATTTAGCTCAAAAGGTCCTAACCAACTTTGTTATGTAGTGGGTTGTTACAGTTACATTCTTCAAATGTTAAAATACTTTAGACTTGTTTAATAATGAGCTATGGTGCTTGAGTTTGTCCATTTATTAATGGAATAATGTTTTCTATATCCTAATATCTTTATTTTCTCCCTTGTGTTTCTCTACTCTTCCTAGTCTAGAAGCTTTGGATGAATCCAATTCCATCAATGATGCAACCATTGATTTTACTGATGTAATCATAGAATTGGTAATGCAGATTTTTTAGAAAAGTGGTTTTGCATTGGGCTGGAAATTTTACAGTCTTTCTTCTAGCATACTTTTTCTTCCATAACGACATTCGTTTGTATGGTTGATTTTATGAGACTACAAGTAAAATATTATGTGGAATCTGAACTGCAGCTGATGACTGAAATAAGTCCAAAAAATGTGTGTGTGGTGGGGCAATTGAGATGCCGGATCTCGGTCTCCACGGAATGGTGCAACCCTGTGACACCAAGAGGTCATGATACCTTCATTTGCATGCCAGCTAGCATTCTTCGTCTATTCCAATCATGTTGGTTGATATTGACTTACTTGCATTCAAATGTTAGTGTACTCAAATCCCCTCTTCTTGTTCTATTGTAGTCAGCTTAAACTAAACAATTAATCTGTTTGATTTGTGGGCCAAAATGCCTTATATATACATATATGTACAAAAGAAAAAAATCAACTTTGAAAATCTTAAATCAAGCTAGGCATCAGTTCAAGGTTCGAGCTTGAATTAAAGCTTCATTTATCTAAGCTTGGTTCAAATAAGAATGAACATTGATAGATTCAAAAATTAAATACCCTGATACTGTGGATTGATGGATCTAAAATCCAACAGTGCCATGATCCAAAAACTACTACTTGGATCTGAATGTGGAACTTCCTTTGGATAAAAGAGGGATGCAACAACTGGGTTAAAGACTGTTTGCGTCTTAAATATCCAAGTTCGCAAAATAAAAATGCCATCATCCTTCCCACTTTATATTTCTTAGTACTTTGTACACTGAAGCTTTAGACGGTGGTAGTGTAAAAAAAAATATATATATATATATAAAATAAATAAAAAGGAGGAGAAATGAAGAAAACTTTCTTCAGGTCATATAGGTACAAACTAGCTGGTGCAGGAAAATTCCATACCCACCTTATTGGAAAGGTCAGTGTCCTCTAACCTTCAAATAATTGAACGTCAAATCCTTTAGTCCGAGGACCAGGGAGAGCCTCGGGACTACTGCCCCAGTAAATAGCTAAATAAATTAAAAGGGTAACGGTCCTAGTTGTATGCCGAATGAGATGAATATCTCCGAAGAAACTTGGGAGAGGCTTTAAAAGGCTCAAAACGTATCTATGCTGTCACATTGGATACATTGTAGCTGAGAGACAACCGTATTGTCTCTGGGGATTATCTTCTCATGGTTGGCAAAGCATGGGACAAACCAGTGACAAATGTCAAAACGTACGATTGAGCAAATAATGGATCGCTCTTCGAGGACCACCATACAACTTGAATACATAGATGCAGAGAAATTGGCATGGTTACAATTTCCCTGTCAAAGAATCATAGCTACTCCGAACATGTGTGAGTCACGCTCAAACATCCCTGGAGCTCTTCAACTCCATGCAGTTTGTCCGACCTCAAGGTTTTATTAGGCTTCGATCTAATGATTTAGAATCACAAAAAACTTTAAGAACGATGCAATCTTACCAGGGGGAGATGAAGTTGCACGGAAGTTGTCTTGTGGTATAGTTTTTTGGATCCAAATTAACTAGTAGTTTGTTTGCATAAATGGGTATGGCCGGAGTGTGTGTGTGTTTGTGTTTTTGATCCATGCAACAGATCAACAACGTACTGCTACCTTGCTCTAATCATGTCACTTGTATTTGTCTTGGATGGGACAATGTATCCCAAGTTCGGTGTATCATCCATCTATTAGAGAGGGGATAGAAAGCTGGCAACCATCATATTAATCTACTGTTGGATATTTAAAAATAATAAATGTCAACGACTATTGATACGTTCGGTGTGACATACGATCACCTTTTCAAGTGGGACTCTAATCATCATCTGAGAGAACCCAGAATCCTTCACTCTTATCAAGTGGGACTCTAATCATCATCTGAGAGAACCCAGAATCCGTCACTCTTTTCTCCAACCGATGGATCCCACAATTGGGGGGGAGCCCATTCACGTATGCAATTTTAATTCCATACGTAATTACATTATCATGGTTCATACTATTATTCTGACAAGTTTCAAATGGACTGTTTTTTTCTCTGAGTACATTATTTGAGCAAAATAAAGAGAGCATCGGTTCATGCTTAAAGGCTACAAGATTTCAGTCTTCAATGGTTTTCAACATCCAGACTTCCCCCATGCAACCAACCAAATTAACTAATTAAGCCTGGGGTTGGGACCAAGGCCCGCCAAATTTGTGATTCACGTGAACTCTTTTCAATAATTTCTCGTGAACCGAAAAAGATAGGGGACATGATGAGCGTATTAACTTGGTTGACGCGATCTGACGAGACGTGAGCACACCACCAACCTGTCTACGTCTATTCTTGTGCTCATGTGAGCGCCCGAAAGGTTCGTACAGCAAAAGAGGAAAAAGAGAGCTAACAAAGAAACAAGCTCGTGAGTAGGGAGAGAAGTGGGAGCGTTCAGAGGGCCAGGGCTCCTCCTACCGATCACCAAGTCCAGAATTAAGAAGGCCACGATCAATAATAACTTGTTAACTTTTCTTCGCAAATCTTCCAGTCTTAGCAGCCAAATATCCATTGTTGCACCTAGTCACATTATTCAGTCACCGACAAACACTGTTATAAATCTCTCCAAATAGTGGTCTCACTTGCATTCACGACTGCACACTCTCCCCCCCATCCAAAGCCTACTTTGAGACTGTCTTCCAATATATCACATTTCTGATCTGACTCACGGACACCCTCTCTAGCTAAGACCCGGTGTTAGATACACTCTCCCTATCCGCATCTAAAGCCCGGTATTTAGATCTTTTCTGAAATACTTCACTTTTCTAATTCGACTTGGACTGGTGTTTAGTTGCCAGTGCCAGCAACTGAGATATGGGAGGCAGCAGGATCAGCTATTCTTCTGTACAATTCCTTACCTTCTTCACATCACTGCTGCTGCTACCCAATGTCCTAAGTTTGTCCAACAACACCCTGCCGACATTACCTCACAGAAACAGGCGGGAAGCCATTGAAATCGGCATCGGCATCGGCATCGGCATCGGCATCGGCGGCGGCGGCTCTCCCCCTCCAGAATCCCCGCCCAGCTGCTCCCCTCCGTCGTCCGGGCCGCAGCCATGCGACTTCGAGAACATCCTCCTGTACAGAGCCTACAAGGTCATCCAAAAATTCAAGTCCACCATCACTTGCGACCCCCAAGGAATCACCAATTCTTGGCAAGGCTATAACATCTGCAGCACCTACAATGGCTTCTTCTGCGGCATCCCTCCAAGCCGCACCACGATGCGCAACGTCGCCTCCATCGACTTCAACGGCTACAATCTCGCCGCCCCCACCATCAATGGCTTCGTCGACCAGATGCCCGACCTCGCCATCTTCCACGCCAACTCCAACAACTTCTCCGGCACCGTCCCCGACCTCACCAAACTCCCCTTCTTCTACGAGCTCGACCTCAGCAACAACATCTTGATGGGCTCCTTCCCCACCACCGTCCTCCCCCTCGCCAACCTCACCTTCCTCGACCTCCGCTTCAACCAGTTCTCCGGCTGCGTCCCGCCCGGCGTCTTCGACATCAAACTCGACGTCCTCTTCATCAACAACAACAACCTGAACCAGCCCCTCCCCGCCGAACTCGGCCGCACCACCGCCGCCTACCTCACCCTCGCCAACAACCGCTTCACCGGCCCCATTCCGAGCTCCATCGGCCAAGCCTGCAATACGCTCATCGAAGTGCTCTTCCTCAACAACCTGCTCTCGGGTTGTCTCCCCCACGAAATTGGGCTGCTGAGCAAGGCCACGGTGTTCGACGCCGGGACCAACCAGATCACCGGCCCGATACCGCTCTCCTTCGGGTGTTTGATGAAGGTGGAGCAGCTTAACTTGGCCCAGAATTTGCTCTACGGGGAGGTGCCCGACGTGGTGTGCCTGCTGGCCGATTTCGGGAAGCTCGCCAACTTGTCGCTCTCCAGCAACTACTTCACCTCGCTGGGGAAGAGCTGCTGGAAGCTGATAGAGAGGGGAATTCTCGACGTCCGGCGCAACTGCATCCCGTGGTTGCCGAACCAGAGGTCGCCGGAGGAATGCGGCTGGTTTTTAAAGCAACGAAAGTACTGCCCCGTCTCGCCTTACATTCCTTGCCACATACCTTGGGTGCACGGCGGAGGAGTCCAGTCCGCGGCGGCGATGGTGGCGGGGGTGGATGGAGACCGGGATAAGGCTCCGGCGTCCCGGTATTCCGGCTACTCTGCACTCCATAACGGTCATGGGCCCTGAAATATCTCTCTTATTAGTAGATTAATTATCGGTAATTTTCTGTCTGCCTTTCTGAATTCATTCTGTCTCTAACTTGTATTATGCCTTAATTAGTAAGGCCCGATAATATTCTGAATGTATGTGGTAGTAGGATGAAGCAATTCCATCAATAAAATGAGCTCGATCCAAGTTTTCTGTGACTTCTTTTTCAAAAGAGGCAAGGAAAATATGGAGCGAAATGATGAACCGAGCTTGATCTTTTTAAAGAAGTATCGAATTCGACCGAGATTTATGTATCAGCAAATTTTAGATGATGAGTACAAAGTCGCAGATCAAATAAATATTCGTGCTCTTTTTGTTCTTTTTTTTTGGTGGGGGGCGGCAATGTTACCATGCCAACCAGATTTATTGCGCAGTTGCACTCGCGGTCAAAATACCAAAAAGGCAGTGGTTAACTCATGGTTCTTACCCGAGCATGGCTGAGGACGGGTGGGGGAGTCAAGCTTTAATTAATTTGGTTAAGGGTGGTCGATCACTGGTTTGGACCACAAAAAGGGGTTTAGGTCGCAGCCAGGAAATCGGCTCTTTGTGATGTGCATGGTGCACCATAATATATATAGTCTATCCTGCTAACGATTCATTATATAATGGATGACTAGCAAACAATACATATCATATCTAGAAAAAATATTCATTGCAACTGTAATATCACATCATCATTATAACAAACTAGTGAAAAATTGAAAATAGATGATATATATGGGATAGTATGAGATATTATCTATAAAAATTAATGTAATACTCCATAATCGATGAAATGTAAAGGTTTTCATTGATTAGTTAACGTAATATTACTGTTGCAATGAAAATGAATATTTTTTTCATGATCCCTATATACAGTTCGTGTCTATTTGTGAGTTGTTTGCTGGATGGTCAGTGCAATGCACAATAGGACAGCATCACATGCTCATTAATGTGGTGCACTAATGACACCATAAATGATGTTTTATTAAAAAAAACTATGCTGCCATGCTGCTGGGTTTCCATTTTTAAGGCATTCTTAGAGAAGAATTTAAGGCCGCAAATGGTTAGCTGGAAAAGGTGTCGCTGCTCCCCGACTTGAATAATGATCCTTCTAGATTTCTTTTGTGTATATATATATATATATATCAGAAAAAATATTGTTGAAAAAATGATATCATATATGTTAACCGTTCATTAAAAATCTGTCAGAGAATTGTCCAAACTCAAAGCTCACCATGTTGGTTTCTGATTGACCTAAGCCTTACACGAAACATTGTTAATTTTTTGAAGGAGCATGGCATCTTATCTGCATTGCTGGTTACCTTATCTATTGTACAAGTACACCATAACAAGGAAGCAAAATGGAAAAAAATATGGTTGTGAATGTGAGTTATGGGTGAAGCCTTTCCCACGAAATTGTCCACCAACCATTTTGCAAGTTTTCTAATCTTCGTCATAATTTTCGGATGAAAGATTTAGGACCCGTTTGGTTGACAGGAAGTGAAAAGAGGAAAAGGCATTTTCTAGGAAGTAAAGAAAGAGCTTCGTATTTGATTGGAGTTTTAAGAAAAGAAAGAGTGAAAAAAGTATTTCCTATGAAAAATTATTTTTCATATTTTATGAAAAATAAAAATTTATGGAGGAAATGAATTTTGACATTTCCTGTGACATGAAAGGTAGTGATATTTTTTTCCTAAAATATCCTTTTAAGATTCATAGCTAAAATTTAATAAAATATCAATGGATAATTAGGATGAAATACTGAATAATAATATAATATTATCTTAATATTATCTTAATATTCATATAAATATAATATTAATATTTATTATATTTTAATATTTATATTAATATAATATTTTTATTAATATTATATTATATTTATATCTATATTAATAAATATATTATATTAAATATTTATATTATATTAATATAATATTAATGTATTAGTATTATATTAATACAATAAATTATTATGATCTAATATTATATTATAATATATTTATATTATATTTATATTAATATAAATATAATTTTAATATTTATATAAAGTTTATGAGTAAAAATGTATGGTTTTATATCAACTAAGGATATAGTTGATATTTTATATAATTTTTTTAAAAAAATAGATGTTGATTTAAATATAAGCTGTTTTATAATAAATTATTTTTTTATAGTCAATTAAATATATTAAAATTTTATTTTTAAAAAATAATTTTTTAAAATTTTTTTTTACAAATGAAACGAATGCTTAGAAGTTAATCAGCTGCTTTCAATAAAATTTAGTGTACCAAAACCTAACTTTTTAAGGGGCTATAGCTATTTAGCTGTTCAAAATTCCATTTGCCTCTAATAAAATGGGCAGCGGACGTAGATGGTGCATTATCCTGCATCGGCATTAAATGCTCTGGTTCCTGGAATTCCCCACAAATCTGAATGCAGCACCCATGCCTTGTCTAGGAGTTTCACTGCTACCCGAAGGCCACGAGCCCACAACCCCTCATAATGGTGAAACGTGTATCACAATAAAATATTCCATTTTATTCTTTTTCAAGAGCAAATATAATATTCTGCTTCAGTGAAACCCTGAAATAAATCAAAATAGATTGCAAATTCTCTATAGCCGAACAAAGAAGAAACTAATGGACGGACGCTAACCATTTCAGAATTGAGAAGAGTGAAATCCCTCTGACGGGCAACTTAAAGTGGTGCAGCCTTGCTACTAAGGCTGTAAAGTGAGTTGGGCTGGATCAGGGATGAGCACAATATTTGACTCCAGTTTTTTTTTTTTTTTTAAAAAAAGAATCTAAACCTAATCCAATTCTATTCAAGTTGGATCTGATTAGATATAATATTAATTATCTTCCATTAGAATTTTCAGGCCAATACTAATTCTAAAACAAACCACACTAAAGACATACAAATCGACTAGCTAATTATATCATAAAAATATTGCATCATAAAATGATAGCATGCAATATATAATTTTTCATCTGGCATTTATCTGGAGTTCGTTTTTAAATTAAAGATAATTAAACAAGAACCTGAGAGCCCTAGAGAGGGATCTGAAACACTTGCTGTAAAGTGAAGTGGGTGTCACTGCTAACCAGGAGGCATGATCCTTCATAATGGTGTTACTTGGATGAGAATGATAAGATGTCCTCTCCATCAGTTGTTCTCAAATGGGAGATCTACTCATCAGACCATTTTAACAATCCAATGAATGAGAGATCTAACACTCATCAAACCTCCTTTTTTTTTTTTTTTTTTTTTGATGAAACTCATCTAACCATTTTTACGGTCCAATGAAGCAACATTAGTCACATACTAATATAAGTTACAGGGACTGAGTTGATGCTTGTGCCAAAGTGATATGCAAGTTATCATACATCTCATGCATAACTGATTGATTGTAAAGTCTACATAAGAGCATCAAGCGATTAGAAAGAGTGGGGTCAGAATACTCCCATCCCCTGGCATTATGGCAAGAAGAAAACAACCATCCATTCATTTAACAGCTTGAGTTCCAACCAAGTTATTGGACCTGATATGCAGATGGCTAAACCAAACCAACCAGACGCTTCCATCTGAAGAGAGCAGTAGTAAGAGAAATAAAGCCATTTTGAATTAAACCCCATGTGTTATTCCTAGCCTCTTGCTCATGTTCCCTCCTAGTGAGAAGCAGAGAGGCTAACCTAAAGGAAGACAGACCTCAATAAAGTTCCACAAAAACTCCCCTAGATGTAAAGCTTCAACCTTACACAAAGATCCTTCTTTGTGCCACTTTCACCCCCTCTACCCATTATTTGTTTTCCCTCTAAAATTAAATATAAAGAAAAAGAAGACACAGAAACAGAAAAGAAAACATAGGATAGAATCCAGACTCACTGTCCACCATTTGGACGAAGGCAAACAAAAGGCTCCAAAACTGCCACCCGCCAGGTCCTACCAACACCTTGCAGTGTCCACCATTTGGACGACAAGTAGCCAGCCGAAGCATCCCCTCGCTCTCAATGGTGGGTTCTGAATCATTTATTCACCGGTTCCTGGTTACCGTGTGACCTCTGTCACCCCACCTCTCTTTCAACGTACGCACCAATTGACTTCACAGTTTTTAATGCCTTCTTCGTTGCTATCGTCCATTATAATGGGATATTGCTGGAAATCATCATCAGGAATACTAATACAATATACACAGTGAGCAATGGATGCCATCCATTGTTTAAAACACACCCATGGCCGAATAAACCAAATGATCATCTTTGTTTCTGGGAACAGACCAACTGATCATATTGTAAGTAACTACTATGAACTGACAAAAGACCGCGTGCGATGATAGGGACTACTATAATATAAAGATGATGCTGATGATAAGATGTGAGCATGGAAGTTGGCACTGATTGCTGGATTGCTAAACAATGTTTCTGCCGGCCAGAAAAATAACAAACTCGCCCATCCACGCCTCCTCAGTGGACACATTGATACATTGCTCAGTTGGAATTTGATAATTTGGGCCGGCCGGTAGACATTTATCTCAGCGGCTGAACCTTCATTGAGAATCATGCTCCTTCCACCCCCCAACACAGTCGGAGCTCAGCTGATCTTTCCTCATTCCCAATTCTCCACTAGTCACTACTTTCATAAAGCAGGAAAAGGGTAGAAAGGAACATAGGATTGGTACTTACAACCTGAGGGGTATCAATGGCTGCTGAACAACAAATTGTCAAGCAGCAGCAGAAGACAAATGATAGGGCAGAATGGTCTGAAAGGATCAGACTGCTACATCGATCTCAGAGCAGCTCAACAGGGAGATACCACTCCAATTCCAACAATAGCCACAGCTGCCACCACCCATCCCTCTCTAAATACTTTGCACCACAGCAGGTGGATGCCTTGCATTCCTTGCAAGGAGGGCAGGAGTATTCTGTGAATAACGGGCACATGACAACTCAAAATGAAGGAGCCTGCTGCAGTAAACATCCAAAGAAGCAGAGGTCAGGGATGCGGATGGCGATCATCAGCAGAAAGGAGGTGCCTGCAGATCTGAAAGGGAGATCATCTACTGAAGAATTGAGCCAGCAATGCCATCATAACTCAGCAGCAAAAATTGTAGAGCAGCGAAGCACATCAGCCAAAGACAAGAACCAATTCATTTCCTTTGATAGACCAGTCTATTCAGGTAAAGAAATCGATCACATTATTAGAGGTGATACCATGATTGACTCCAGCTTCCCACAGGCCTTGCCATGCAAAAACCAACAAGGTCACAGGGCCTCTGTTGATGGACAAAGCAGAGGTCCTAGCACGGTGTGCATTCCAGGCCTAATCCACAAGTACCAGCCCAAGGTATTTGAGGATATTGTTGGCAATGAGATGGTAGTCAAAGCACTCTCAAATGCCATCCAGAGGAAGAGGGTCTCACCTCTCTATCTCTTCCATGGACCCAGTGGAGCTGGCAAGACATCCACTGCCAAGATCTTTAGCATAGCTTTGAACTGTGAGTCTCCTTCTCCTTCCAAACCATGCTGGAAATGCACCAGTTGTTCCCGAAGCCTGTATACAGCAGAAATGTGCTCTGGAAACAGAAATTCTGCCTTTGAAAACATAAGAACCCTACTTGAGGGCACCACATTCATGCAGACATTTCCTGGCTTCAAGGTTTTCATCATCAACGAGTGTCATTACCTAGCAAAATATTCCTGGCGAGAACTGTTGGAAATGATAGAAGAGGAGAATTATGGTGGTTCCCTAGTCATAATTTTGATAACAGAGGATGCAAAAGCCATTCCTAAGACTATCTCATCTCGATGCCAGAAATTTGCTTTTGCCAAGCTCAAAGATAGTGACATCGCACAGAAACTGGCAATGGTCGCATCTCATGAGGGAATTAAAATCAGCAAGGATGCTCTGAAACTAGTAGCCGCAAAAGCTGATGGAAATCTTAGGGAAGCTGAGATCTTGCTGGATCAGCTGGCACTTCTTGGACAGTGCATCACTACTTCTACGGTTCAGCAACTAGTTTGTACCCTTGGCCACTTTCTATCATCTATTATGAAGCTGCTATTAGCGCATTATCCCAATACTGCTGCTGCTTTTATTAATTGTTTCATTCTTATCTGAAATTGTCTATCCATAGGTGGGTCTGGCTTCACATGACAAGCTAAGTCACTTACTTGAGGCAGCACTTGTTGGCAATTCCCTGGAGACAGTGAGATGCACTAAGGATCTAATCGCATGCGGCATCGAACCGCAGGATCTTGTGTCTCAGTTAGCTTCTCTAGTAATGGAAATTCTAGCTGGTACTTCTCCATTGGCAACATCACATGATAAGAGAAAAATGCAAACTCAGTCTCAAGTAGTTACTTGCAGTCTCCTTTTCAGTCACTGGACATCTCTGGCTCACAAGCTACACTCTGTTGCAGGGGATAACCAACCAGAGAGATTGTGTCGAGCTTTGAAAATACTTGCTGAAACTGAGAAGCAGCTGATTATGTCTCCATGCAACCACACGACCTGGGCTACTGCTGCTCTACTGAAGATTGCATCAGGGGACAGCTTCAGTGGCAGTTCTTCAGATATCATACTGCCTAAAGATACAACCCTAGCAGGTATGCTTTTCATATTAACAAATCACATGAAAGATAACCGGTTTTCTTAAGCTGGCACACTCATTCCAAAGAATGTTTTTAGGTAAATACCATATAATTTGATATAAGTGGTGAATGGGCATCCAATATTCATCATGCCTGCAGGTGACAGTTCTGACACAGCATGCATGACGGATGGGGCGGATATCAACAAGCCTGGACCCTCCAACCACATTGACAGCAATGGGGTCAGGCATCATCCCCCTAATTCAGTGCCAGAACAAAGTACTAATGCTGATAACTTGAAAGAAAGTTTCAAAAGTATTGATGTGGAGGAAGTATGGCACAGCATCCTAGAAAGGATCCAGAATAAAGTCCTAGGAGAATTCTTGAACCAGCAAGGGAAGCTTGTATCACTAACTGTCTCAAGAGGTAATGCACTTCTACCAAACTGAAGCAACTTCATAATCTCCTACGAGACTTCTCTCTTATCGGTCATTGTACACCATTCTAACAGACAATGCCATAGTGCACTTGATGTTCAAGAACTCAGAAGACAAACTAGCAGCTGAAAAGTCTGAAGAATCCATCTCAAATGCCCTTAAAGCTGCTCTTGGATGCCCAGTCACTGTGAATGTCAGTCGTGAACCAACACAACTAGAATTTGTGACTACAAAATCAGTAACTTGCAATGAAAAGCAAGCCCCAGAACATACCCAACAACAGAGAACACAATTTCTTCAAATATCCAGACCATCCAGTAGCCTGGATAGCAGAGGGCTTGTTCTCAAACGAAGCATGAGCCAGAATTCTGGGTGGACATTGAACAGTAATTGGAGGTCCACAAAACTGCAAAACAGCATGCAAATGCATGCCCACGAAGATAAACACATTGGTAGAATAATTAGAGAAAGCATAGGCTGGAGTCCAGAGATGCCTCATGTGTCTGGTCACTTGACTGAAGGCTGCAGAGAGAGTCTCATCAAAGATCCTGAAATGGCCTACTATAAGCAGAGATGGCTGTCAATATCATCAATACAACAGGGAGATGCAAGCATTGAGCCATACAGCCAGGATTTGTTGTTTGAGGAAGCAAATGCAGATATACAGATGCGTGCAAAGAATTCAAAGCTCAACAAGGACCTTTTAAAGCTGAAACAACAAGGCAACAGCATGAAATACATGTGAGTAATGGGCATTTTTGAGATGTCAAAAGTAAGAATTACATAAGAATGTCAACACGACCTATCCAGCCGGTAGGCACCCTCTCCCCTTTGGAAGAGGTCTCAGATTTGATCTACAGTGGTGATACATGACCACCATATTTCTCAAAAAGCATTGCATAACAATACTGAAGCAGCTATTATCTTTTGCGCAGGGATCCGAATCGCTCTTGGAGTTGCACTGAGAGGTTTTGCAGGGGTGAAACAATGGTAAGATCTCATTTTACAGGTATAAACTAAGCTAGAAGCTTGCTCCTGATATACAAATTCTGTTGTGGAAACTGAAGGTGAACAACAGCATAAGGGGTTTCACAACCAATAGGCATGTGCTCAAATGGATTAATCCATGCAAAGATCCCAGCATTACAAAAAATAAAGCTAAGAAGGCCCAACAGGATCCAAGGAAGACTCCTCCAACTTCATCACATTCTTCATCATAATACAAAATCCAGCCAAGCAACTCCTATAATTGCAGTGTCTTATTGAATGATGAGAATGTTCAAGTGCGCTGATTACAAATGAATTGAATCTTGTAGTGCCTTGTCAAGCAGTTACGTATGTTGATTCAAATGCAAGATATATGAACTTGAGTCTAGATCAAAAACGGATTTCAGTTAAACAGTAAAAGCAGAAAGGTGTAAATGGCGCCTAAACTTTCCAGATGAATCACAAATTAAAGTACTAACTTATGACAATCTTAAAGAATTAATCTTCATGAGGCAAACCAAAACATCAATGACTTAAAAGAAAAAATCAGGAAGAGAAACATGTGGTTACATGTAATGCACTCCAAGAAGAACCTTAACCGCTAGCTTATAAGGGCTTAAAGAAATGGAACATCAGATTGCTGAAAGATCTTAGTTACCGCAAGCAGGAGCAGGTGCAGGTGCAGGAGTGGATTAGGTTGCAGGTAGGGGGAAACTGAATTCTTAAAAAAAAAAAATGAATAAGGAAATACGTAGTAAGTGGGTGATCAGCAAGTTTCTTAAGAGACTCTGAAATGGATGAACCACCATACGTGCCAGTATCCTGCTATTAAGAGCTAAGATATAAGGGAACAAAAAACAAATCTGTTATTGAATGACCATAATGGATTTACTTTTTTCAAAGTAAAAACTGGTCAACTTTTTAGAATATATGCTTGTTTTCTTGAAATAACATGACATATTTATCAGTTTAAGAGAAAGCTCAAAAACTTTTAGGAAGATAGGCATCCACAATAACTTGTAGTTAGTTCAACAAGTAAATAAGCTGTAATCAATCCCATCGATACCATACTACCAGTGCAATGAGTCACCATTGGTCCAAAAGTCAGAGAAACTTTCCATCCACATAGGTTGGCAGGCATCCATAATCAACAAAAGAAAGAAAGAGGAATATGAACTTGAATACCACCAGCCTAAACATCATGATAAATTGGTTCAGATGTAGCTAGCAGAGACAAGGAATCATGGTGTGATTCAAAAGGACATAGAACATAGATTGCAAGGTGCAGGCGTAATCAATGCTGACAGTTTTCCAATTACATTATATACGATAACCCTAAATAGGAAACATGACGAATGAGTATCCACAAAGCCAACCCCAAATAATTTGGAAAAGGCTGGACGGTTATGATTATAGTTATGATACCAATCAAGCAACCAAGAAAAGCAATTGTCTTAGATTAGCAGTAAGACACTGGCATTAGCACAAAGCTTAGGGCAAAGAAATTGAGAGAATAAAGGACCAAGTCATGGAACATTATATGGAATAAGACCACACAATCCAAACAACAACAGCTGCCCTTTCTAAATTAGTACGAACAAACCACCTATGAAGGATCAAAACAAAATTTTCTATCTCAGCACCAACAGTTCTCCTCCAGACTTAGAATAAGACAATGAGATCGAGGATTTCAACATGATATAATCAGCCAGCTCTCTAAAGCCAACGTATAGACTCTAGGACACAACTTTAAAAAAGAAAATGCAGCACCAAACTCTCCTCAAAATTAAAAAAAAAAACCCATCTTGGACTTAAACATATGTACAAATCTACACATTGTCAAAACCCAAAACCCAAGAAACCCCCTTTCATTTCAAAATGGCCTTCCTCAAAGACCCACCTCAAAACATACGGTATATTTCCCCACCTGCCCATTCAAATCTCCTAGCTATGTGATCTTACATTACCCCTCTCGCCCAAATGAAACTTCTTTCCCTTCTTATGATGCAGTCTGTTACTTATTTCTGGTAATAACTACCATCTTTTGGATGGTTTCTTGTTTTGGCAACTTCTTTCTTGGTGGTTGTTGGTGCTTATGTGCATGAATAACTCCCTAATGTCCTAATAAGTTCTCTTAGGTAGCTAATTCCAGCAATCAACCACCCAAATGTAGCCTCTTATATAAGTGACGAGTGACCAACCTTGAGCTTTCCATGTGTCAAAACACAAATAATTAATTAAATCATAGGTCGATACAATATTATTGGTCATTTATTATAGTTGGTCAGTGACAATTAATTTTTAGGTGTAAATGCGTGGTACAAAAAAACATTAACACAGTAACCTCTTACTGTTTGCATAAAACAGTGAGAGATTTTAGCAATTATCCTTGGAAGTTGGAACTTTAGGCAACTTAGCTGTCTAATTTCACGATTACTTGCATAGTTTAAAAATTACTGCTAGCACCTAATTGACTTTTCCTGTGCGCAAACCCCCTCGGTGGTTATTTGCTGGTGCAAAATGCAAACAGATGCTGAATGATTTTAAAACAATTGCTCAACATAAAGTCACCTGAAAATGTGACTCGGCAATGAAACCTTACATGCTTAACATATCTCTCAGGAGAGTGCTTATAGATCTGAAGTTAATGCAAAAGGGTGCATGAAAATGTAAAAAACGTCGGCACCTGGAATGCATTGATCATGCAGAAA
>NC_026002.2:17833189-17940948 GCF_000442705.2 Elaeis guineensis
CGATTTTAGCATATTCTTATATTTTGTGCCTCAGAGAGGAAAGTATCTCCATATTGACCAGACCACTCTCTATCAAGCTCTTTGAAAGGATATTAAAAAGGATTGCTCCTAAGCTGCATGAATGTCATATGCAAACAATAATGTAGATTTCCTCATATCTCAACTAGTCTTCTAAGTCTTGATGGCAGGCTCCTGTCCCACCTAAAGTTGCATTGGTCAAGATATTGGCCCATGTTCTTTATGGGTTGACATCTCGTGATAATTGGTCCTGAGATCTATTCAATCATTCCATAAATCCTTCACAACTTAGAGTTTTGCTCCATAGCTGACCAAAACTTTGCAGGATGATGGTGTAGAGCAAGAGATGCCTTCTATAACATTTCTTTTTCTAACCAAATAAAAGATATGAATAGTTGGGGCATTCCATTTACTGAGGTCTCAGAAGCACGTAAACTAGTAAATCTGTACTTGTGTAATCTGAGTTTGTAGTATCAATAATTTTCTATTGCTTTAAGGATTATTAGACATAAAATATTGCTTTCCCTTGGATGCTGAACTTGCATGTAATATAAGTTTGGGCTAGCATATCTCTGAGATGCAACAAGCATTTTACCAGTTGCAAAACACAAAATACATGGACTTGGAGTGCAACCAAGAGTATGAAGCTTGAGAAGCAGCTTATTAGTGATGGGAAGAGAAAATTTGCTAAAGGCATGTGTAGCATAGGACCCCAATAAGGTCTTTTATGGAAGTTAAAGGCAAAGAAAAGTGTGAAGCAACATCAATGTATCAATGGAACTCTCTGTTTTGGAAAATTTGGTCCTTGGAAGGTGACTGGAAGATCTGTAAGGCTAATAAGAGTTTGAATAGTCAAGGATTATTCTAAATGTGTGCATTCATGTTAGAAGGCCAATAGTGACATCGAGGTATGGATTCCATGTAGTCTCTATTACTTCTAGAGCTTACATTAAGTAATAAAGAAATGACAAATTCCATGCAATATAGAAAGGATAATGATTCTAACTTAAATACATAGAGAAGATGTCTAGAAGTATATAGATGCATATTTATATACATGAAATACCAACCGCATGAAAGGTTCCAAAGGGATGAGGTTTGGTTGAATCTAGTTCAGACAATTTCTCCTTAAAAGCTTCCATATCAGTTGCATCAGCATCAGATGCTTCCATCAGCATAGCCTCCCTCTTAGCCTCCATGATTTTTCTTTCTGCTTGTGTATGAGTCTGACAGAAACAAAGAAGTATGACAATTATACCTTATATGCTGATTTCATAGCTATGATTATTAGTAACAGAAGGAATGGATATTGACTTAAGATTGATTTGCATTGGACTGTTCATCACTTAGACCAGTCAGTATATTCATACAAGATACTTGGAAACTAACCATGAACAAAACCCCATGAGATTATGACAGCCTTAAATGAAATATAAAAGCATAAGTGAATACCACATGGTAATAGAGAAATCACAGCACACAATGTGATCCATAAGGAAAATAGAGAGTTTGTTACAAAAAATTGAGAGTTTCAAATATTTACACTCATTTGGAATAAAGCTAGTGATTTGAACGGTCTCAAAATTTAATTTCAAAACCTGAAGAAGGCAGTCAGATTTTAGATCTATTGATTTCTACTAAATGACAGAAGAATTCAGCATGTAAAAAGCACTTACAGCTGATTGCATCAGCATTGTATAATCCATCAGCGCAAGTATCCAGTATGAATGGAAACCTAAAGTAGCTGTTGACTTAGTAAACACAGCAAACAAATCTTCAACTAAATTCTCCTATATAGTCCTGTTTCTAGCATAAATATGCTGGAAGAACAGTGAATGCAAGCTGTTAAATCTTGCAAAACCTTCATATCTATGTAGTAATTAGTTCTTTGAAGTTGTTAATATGGTAAACCACAAATTAGTTTTCTCTTGCCAAACCCTCATACCTATCTACATAATCTACGAGAAGTAAGTTCAATTTGGTTATGGCTTAGATGAGCCTAAGATGTCACTTTCCAGGCATGATTATGAATAATATTTCAACATTGAAGGGGAAAGATTGGTCATTGGTGATAAAAACTAGAAAGTATGTCTACAAATATAAGTTGTTAATGGTGATCATCCACATAAATATGCTAGTATGGTAGAATTGTTTTTGGGTTGGCGCCCATGGAGAATACACATGATCACAGATCATACATGAGCTTTGTTCATGACATACCTGCATACGAGTCACAAGAACCCATATCGGATTAGTCAGTAGCACATTCACCGACCTGTAAAAACCACAAAGATAGACTAATAGTCAGCGATAAACAAATAGATTCTCCTTTTAGGGATTATAGCTATGTTAAATCATTTTGACTGATCCCACAAAGGATCTGAGCTTACTCCTCCTTAAATAAGAGCATTAACTACAGAGTTAAACAAGAAGAAACCATATATCATCATAAGAAATGTAATAACCCAAGACCTCACCCAAAAATATTAGCCAGAAGGAATTATTTAAGTTCTTTGGCTCCGTATAAATACCCAAGATCTATCCAATTCATAGCCAACGTGGGACTAAATACACACCTCCCATAGGTGCTCACATACTCCCCTTATTTAAATCCCGATGTCCTCATTAGGCTAAGGTTTTAGATCCATTCAAATCTTATAAGAAGTATAACAAATTCAATGATAAACACCATGATCAACCCATGGTCAATCCAAATAGACGCATGCTGAAGTGTCCTCTAGTCCATATAGCTATAGGCTAGTTTCTTTCTAATATCATTAGCAACAACCAAAGGCCTCACCCAAAAAGGATAATCAAAAAGTGTTATTTGGATTCCTTAACCCTATATAGGTATCCAAGATCATACCAATGCATAGCAGATGTAGGACTAAACACATATCCACATGGGTCCTCACAAGAGGAGATCAAAAAGGGATCAACCTCAACCGTTGTATCTATATGGATTGTGGGGTCAGCCAGTCTGCTTAAGATACCAAAGTATGCTCCATCAAATTTTCAGACATTTTAGGACTGTAAGTCCACCTGACATACACATTCCCTGAATTGGTGTTGAAAAACATGGAAAGCACATAGACATTCCCTGAATTGGTGTTGAAAAACATGGAAAGCAGTTTGCTTAAGATCAGGGGCTATGCATAACCAAGAGGTGCTAACTCTCCAAAATGCCCTAGATGAGGACAAGTAGAGAAGATTCTGACATCAGGAATTTCACTGCTTCCTGAGGTAAGATCCATGAGTTGTGTTCGATCCCTAAACCAAAGGGAAAGTACTGTCTCCTTTTTGGTGGAAAGAAAAAAAAAAAACTTATACCCTAAGTATCTCAAGACTTGTATCGACTATCATACATGCCACTTTGTTGCAATTTGAATCATCCCTGAATTCTGCATTCCCATGAGAAGCTAAACAACCAGCAGCAGCTTGTATAGCAAAGCAGAAGACAAGGATGATCTCACCCTGCAACAGCTGCAACAACAAGCCAGGAGAACATGCCGACGGTGCCATCGCCGAGACCTTTCTTCTTGCGGGCAACCGCTCTCGCCTCCGCCTTGTTCTTAAACACCTGGTAGAAGTAATAATATATGCCCTGGACATCACCACAAAAGGCCACAAACTGGGTTAAAAATCAGTCTATTGAGCAGCAGCAGCAGCTGAAAGGTTTCCCTTTCAAGAAATAAGAGGCTGCAATTGCAATTGAATTCTGACGGAATACACCTGTGATGCGGCGGTGCCGACAAGAGATGGCTTGAGACCGCTGTAAAGTCCTCCCCAGCCCTCCGTTCTAATGACCTGGAGGATTTGGAAGAGAGTTCCACCGCCGGGTGGAGCGGGAGCGGTGGCGGCGCCGTCGGCGGCGAGCGATTTCTTCTTGGCGGTCCTCTCAGTCTGCTGCCGAGTGTTTACCTGCGAAAATGAAATGAAGTCAGGAAGAGGAATGGAAGAGAGCGAGTGGGTGAGATACGGAGCGAGTTAGAGGGGTTTGTTACGGTTTGGAGGGGATAAGTTATGATCTGGGCGATGATGCCTCCACCGGCGCCGGCGAGGCCATTGGCCAAAGCGTTTGACATGATGGGTCGGACTTCGGACTCCTCCTCGGCGTCGTCGGCGGCGGTGCGGTGGGAGTTATATGAAATGGCTTCTCCTACCACCACACATCAACGCCACCTTCTACCCGCCAGACCAAGAAGTTGGGAGTTGGGACAGGGACGGGAATTAACGATGGCATAGGCTCGTCCGCTGCTCCGCACCAACTTTTTACCTGCTTTGTCCTTACCATTTATTAGCAACCATATCTAAATCTAAAAGCTGTAAATGAATTAGGGTCGTGTTTGGTAGGAGACGGTATTTCACGATGTAAATTAGATAATATTATTATTTTATTTTATATTATAAAATTTTATTTAATTATAATATATGATAATATTATTATCGTACTAATCTCAAACGATAGTATATCACTGAATATTAATGGTATGCTAAATTTATTTTTAAATAAAAATATCTCTAGTTACTAAATTAAAAGGAGAAAAAAAATTTAAATAAAAATATCTCTAGTTTTTTTTTTGGTCCCTTTCATTTTTTTTACTTTTTATCTTCAATAATATTTTATATAAAAAATTATAATAATTTTTTCTCTGATCTTTCACCTCCAATAACATTCTTTTTATCTATTAAATATTTTTTTATTTTTATTAATAAATTTAATTAAAATAAATTATAAAAAAAAATTTAATAATAGGTTGAAATTATAGATATATGCAGTAATTTTTAAAATCTACAGTTACCTCTTAATATTTTAGTCAATCTTACAATCTAATCTATGCCATTAGACAGTCTGTTAATATTAACTTAGATCTATGTGCCACGTTATTATAAATTTTTGAAATGACCAAAATAGCCCCCAACAAAGGATTAAAAAAAAATGGAAACTTTCTCTTCTATAAAACATGTTCTTCCCTCTAACTTCATTGTTCTCATCTTCGACTCTCCGCCGATGGCATCCTACTCCAGTGTTCTTTGCTTTGCCTCTCATATGCCTCACATGTTAGAAAATACGTCTCAAGATTCGGTCCATATTGAGCCCACAGCGAGATCCAAGATGAAAAATGGAGTCCAACGAGCCCAAGATCACCCCAAACGAAGTTCGGACGGAGAAATTACGTGCAAAAGAAGATCCAAAGCGGCGGCACGGTGCACGAGGCAGCGGCAGCCGGTGGGGACCGGCGGAGCACCTCCCGGCCCTGGGGAGATGCGCCCAGTGCGCAGTTGCGCGCGGATGGGCCCAATGCGGACGCGCGCGGCCCAAGCGCAGTCGGGCCCAATGCGGGCGGGCCCAGCGCGGGCGAGCGCCCGATCGACCCAATCTGCCCGGGTGCCCGGGCCAGCGCTCGCGCGGTCCACCATAGACTGCGGGGCACTTGCGGTCTATGAGAGCCACGTGGACTGAAGTCATGGTCCACGCATGGTTCAGGAGTTTTTGTGTGTGATCGGATGGCCCAAATCACAGTCGGCCATGATTGAACGGCTGTGAGCGAATCCGAGTGTGATCAGGGGCTATTTTGTGCAATCGGACGGCTCTAGTGCGAGCCGGTCACGATCGGATGACTATGGATGATTTCAGACTTGATTGAGACTTTGTTTCATACTGAAACAGTATTTTTGTGATTCTGGAGTCTATGTAACTTCGATTGACGAACCGTTTGTTGGGTTAGGAAGCTGATGTCGTCCTGGAGGTGCAAAAAGGCTTCAACAGAGATTTCAAAGAGCTTTTGTGAAGGTTTTGGAGCTTTTTTATGAGAGACTTTTGTATAAGGGTTGAATGATGAGTTTCTCTTGTATTAATCTTATTTTATTCTCTCATAGTGAAGCTTGCATGCCCCATGAAGGTAGGCTTGAAACCAATCTACGTATTTGCATTGTGTTTCTTATTTTATTTCTTCTTTCTTTCTACTATACCGCATGATATCGGATCCTGATAGTGCTACAATTGGCATCAGAGTAAGGTGGTGCCAGAGCGTAGGTTGCAGCGGTGGTGAACGAGATAGAAGATAGAGGAGACAAGCACAATCAAGGTAGAGATCAACAGGTTTGATAGAAAGAGCAATTTCTCCTTGTGGCAGGTAAGGGTGAAAGATGTGCTCATCCAATAAAGGTTGATCGATGCTCTCTTATGCGACGAGAAGCCGACAACCATGGAGGTGCAGAATTGGAGACGGCTCCAGATGCAGACGGTGAGTACCATCCGCTTGTACCTAGTGGATGAAGTGGTGATCCATATGCTTGGCGAGACTTCTCCGATGAGACTGTGGTCGAAACTCGAAGAGTTGTACATGACAAAGTCTCTCACCAACACTCTTTTCCTCTGGAGACAGTTCTACCAGCTGTGGATGACTGAGGGACAGAGCATGCAGGAGCATCTTAGCCACTTTCAGAAGATCCTCACAGACCTCCTCAGCGTTAGCGAGAATATTGAGGAGAAGATCAGGGCGCTGGTTTTGCTAGCATCGCTTTCCCTTTCGTATGAGTCCTTGGTAATCGCTCTTCTAGTGAAAAAGAGCACCATCAAAATAGACGAGGTCACTGCGGTGATTTTTAAAATGAGGTTCTCAAAAGGGAGAACCCAGCTTCGAGCTTAGGTGGCGGCAACTCAGTTTTGGTAGTTTCTGGAGGAGTAGGAGGGGGCAAACAGAGCAACAGGAGATTGTGGCGAGAGCGGTCCAAGTCCAGGATGAGGAACTTGAGCAAAATCAGATGTTACCGGTATGACGAGTTGGGGCAACTAACCAGAGATTGCCCTCAACTTAGGGATCGGACGATGGCTGCTGTAGCGACAGTCAGTAGTGATTCAGAGGAAGATGTCCTTGAGATATCTGACGAGGTATCTACTTCTTCCCAGCAATGGATTTTAGATTCTGCATGCACCCATCATGTATATTATAGAGAGGAGCAGTTTGACTCCCTGGAGAGCAGTGAGGGCATTGTTTATCTGCCAGATGGATCGAGCTATGTGATCAGAAGCATTGGGACGGTCAGCTGGAGGACACATGATGGTGCAGTGAGAAGATTGGGGGAGGTCTGATACATATCCCATTTCAGACATAATCTTATCTCATTGAGCAGACTGGATTCGAGAGGCTACAGGACGGTAGTTAGTGGAGGAATCCTGAAGGTGTTGTGCGGCGATAGGATTGTTCTGGAGGGGAAGAAGAGGATGAGAGGACATTACTACCTGACGGGAAGCCTAGTGCAAGGTGGAGCTTCAGGAGCCAGGAGGAGTCCAGAGCGAGGTGGAGCTCTAAGTGAAGGTGGATCGAGCACTAAATGGGAGACTCGAGAAGACGAGAAACGACGTCATAGGGTGAGATTCCTATTGCTGCAAGATGATACCTTGAGCAGATCTATAGTCAAAGTGGACACAACCTATGATGAAAGTGAGATCGAGCGGCCTGACTCGACTCACAGGTTTGCCCATCTATGAGACAGCAGACATACCCCAAGGCGTGGGGGTGAGACGGATCACAAGCTCTCAGAGATAGGTGGAGGCCGAATATCGAGTCAAGAAGAAGATTGTTAGGAAATATGCCTCAAGATTCGGTTTATGTTGAGCCCACAGCGAGGTCCAGGATAAAAAATTGAGTCCAATGAGTCCAAAATCACCCCAAACAGAGTCCGGATGGAAAAGTTACACGCAAAAGAAGATCTGAAGCGATGACATAATGCACGAGGTGGCGGCGGCCGATGGGAATCGGTGGAGCGCCGCCCGACTTGGTGGAGACACGTCCAATGCGCAGTCGTGTGCGGCCCAGGCACAGTTGGGCCCAAGCACGAGTGGGCCCAAGCGCAGACGGGCCCAGTGCGGGCGAGCAAGCGAACCGACCCAGTACGTGTGGGCACCCAACCCAGCACTCACGCGGTCCACCATGAACTGTGGGGCGCTGGTGATCTACGAGAGCTGTGTGGATCGAAGTCGCGGTCCATGCATGGTTCAGAGATTTTTGTGCGCAACCGGATGGCTCAAATCACAGCCGATCGCAATCGGACGGTTGTGAGCGAATCCGAGCTTGATCAGATGATCAGGTGGGCTATTTTGCGTGATCGGATGGCTCTGGTGCGAGCCAATTACGATCGGACGATCATGGATGATTTTAGATTTGATTAAGACTCTGTTTCCTATTGAAACAGTACTACCACTACAAGAAATTTGATTTTTTGCGACGAAATTTTTTCGTCGCTAAAAATCTTATTTTCGTCGCTAAAACTATTTGCGACGAAATATATCGTCGCTAAAAATTTGTAGAGAAAGCCTCGTAGCAAAAGACCTTAGCGACGAAAATATTTTATTTCGTCGCAAAAAATAGTAAACCCAGACGACGAAGTTATGTACTATATTAGCGACGAAAATATTTTGTCGCAAGAGCTTAAATTTTCGTCGCTAAAATTGCAACGAAAAAAAATTTCGTCGCTAAATATTTTGATTTAAAAAAAAATTTTCTTATTTTTTGCGACGAAAATGAATTTCGTCGCAAAACTTAGCGACAGATTTCGTCGCAAAAAATTTTGTCGCAAAAATTTCGTCGCAAAAATTACGACGAAAAAAATGTTCGTCGCTATAATTGCGACGAAAAAAAAAATTCGTCGCTATAATAGCAACGAAATAAAAATTTCATCGCTAAAAGGGCGACGAAATAAAAAATTTCGTCGCTATAATGGCGACGAAATAATAATTTCGTCGCGATAATTACAACGAAATAAAAATTTCGTCGCAAAAAGTTTAAATTTTTAACGACGGAACTTTTTTTCGTCGCAAAAATAGCAACGAAATAATTTCGTCGCAAAAATTGCGACGAAAAAAAATTTCGTCGCTATAATGGCGACGAAATAATAATTTCGTCGCAAAAAATTATAATTTTTAACGACGAAATTAAGACTTTCGTCGCAAAAATAGCAACGAAATAAAAAATTTCGTCGCAATGAATAGTCTGGAGATGATCGACATCATCACATTGCACAATTGATGACATAAACTACCCACACATTCTCAACTAGACCAACATTTGTTGCAACAGACACCAGGATGTTTTGTGAGATATCCGAGTAAAACATAGATGGCACATTACACCACAATACTGATATTTTCAAAATCACTTCAAAACAAATTGCAAAAGCAATGATACAGGGAAAATGACTGGCAGATAACAACGACGGAAATGGATGTAAAAAACCTTGCCATATTTATAGCATTGTTCAGATTACAAATATCACATATACAATATACACAATAACAAAGCAAACCTTATATTTTCTCATTCATGAACAACATCATGTGAGATTTTCAGGAGAATCTACAGCACACACCAACAAAAGAACACTAACATTTCATAGAGCAATCTGACCACCTCATGACTCTGATCTAGTCTACACTACTTTCTTGTGTTGCATTAGATACCCTAAGGTTAGAAAGCAAAGCATCACGTCCTGTCAGAACAATTTGGAAGAAGTCCCTCACTTGCTTTGACAGAAGATCAAGCCCATCAGTAAGCCTCTGTGTTCCTTCAGCTAGATTTGAAACGGACTCCTGCAATCTTTCCCTTTTTTCCTGGTCTATAATTTTTGCCAGTGTACCTATTTCCTCGTGTTTGAAACCATTGCTCTGTAGTAATGTTTCTTCTTTCCGCCAACTGCTTTGCAGTAAAGTCTCATCTTTGCCGTTAACACAACTTGTCAAAGCATGTAATCTCTCTGCATATTTTTCAACTGCATCCAGCTCTTTCAATATGGTAACCTTTCTGCTTGAAAATTGACTCCTAATTTCCTCATTCACAACACCTTGCAAGTCACTGAAGGCCTCAGCCCACAAGAACTTGTCAGAAACATGCAAATCCATCAATAGTGCGGAGCAACCTGATAATGCTGCAGCAAAGACACCACAAATAAATATAGTCATAACCATCACTCCATACAAGGCCCTCATCAATACCTTCCCTTTGGCAGAGTTCTTGACCTTCGTCAGATAAAGAGTTTGTGCTTGACTCAACAAGAACAGAAGCCCTTATCATCAATAGATTGAACTATAAATTGCAGGCCATAAGTCAAGACAAAAATGCAATATAATATTAACATATACATAACTCGTCAGTCATTTTATCATGACAGAATTCTATACATGCTTGCACACCTCAATGTATACATCAACAGATAGAAAAGTTTGCATATATACATGTTGTGATATAAAAAACATATGACATAGCACAACTGTAACTGTACAATCAATGTAACCAACAGATCTAAAACGAAATCTCTCTGTTGTTAAAATACACATTATTTTCAGGATTTAAGTAGTCATAGCACTGTGATAGCTTTCATGGGTTGACAAGGGCTAGAGCACATGGACATATTATGAGTGGCTACCAGGTCCTATAAGCAATTCCTTGTTTATGTTAGTTTTAAATGGAAACCAGCACTTCATAGATTAGCTGAAGACCATAGCTTATAAATTGTTGCAGGGATCACACTTGAGATAACTTATGTGAGGGATGATGAAGACAAGGTGTTCATTGAAAAGAAAAGTCCCATTTATTTTCTTTGTAATGCTTTTCCCTTTTATCGATGTAAGTGTGTGGATACACGAAAATTATCAAGCACTGCCATCATAAATGGTGAGCATGTGCAAAATTCTTGTGAGGATTTTGAGGTTTTTTTGTGAAAAATTCTTGTACAAAATTGAGTGATAAGTTTCCTGTGCAATTCATGAAAATAAGTTTGTGTCCGACTCACATATTTGTATTGTATTTTTTTTTTTCCATATGGTCCCGGGTCCCGGTGGCACTACATCATGCTACCTTTCAGGTTTTCTCCTCCCATTGAAACTTATTTCGCCCTCTTCATTTCCGACGCACCCTCTCCGTCTGATCCAATTCTTTATCGAAATGCCGACTAGCTCGCGATGGTAGAGGTGTTCGACTACAGTCCTTTGGGGTCGGAAAACAATGTCAGGCTGACCGTGGATCTGCTGGCCGTAGACGTAGCTTGCTGCCGGAGATCTTCCAGTTTTGGGAAGGGAAAAGATCGGTGCGGTTGAGGTCGGGCGGCATCTTGAAGACCTGGACGTGAAGAGCAGAGCACTGTGATGGGTCCATGGAGGCCGGAAGGATGATACAACTCTTCCGATGTGTCTTCCACCTCGTTCGACCCCAACGAGTCCACCCCCGCCACCTGATCAACTCAGCCACCACCTCCGACGCTGCCGCCCAACACGCAGCTCTTCCTCTCCATCGATGGATTCTCCTTCACGACCGCCACCTCTGGGACGGTCGTAGCTCTTCTCTGCTTCGTGGACACAGAAACCAACTTCCGAAAAGCGTCGCTGACCTTGGAGTTCCAAATGCGGAGGAAGAAGTCGGACTCGGCCTTAGGATGGGTGCTCTCGGAATTGTGGGAGACCGAGGCGGAGGCGGCGGAGGAGAAGAGAAGGGACTCTCTGGACATCCGGGCCTCGGCCTCGAGACGGGCGTTCTCCCACTGAGCCATGTGGTGGGTGGCAAGGAAGGCAGCGGAGGAAGAAGAAGCGTCGCCGCCGCCAGTGGAGGAGGGGACAGCGGCGGGGGATGGGAGTCGAGGTTGATGCCCACGTGGAGAAGGCGCTTCCTGAGGCGGGTGTTCCAGTAGTTCTTGATCCCATTGTTGGTCGATCCCGGCAAATGGGCCACCGTGATGGAGCACCTGCGATGAAGTGTTTTAGATGAAGAGAACACACAGAGAAAAAGGACGTCTAAAGTGATCGGACGGCATGAGATCCAAGCAATAAATTAAATATGTGGATGACGACATGATCTGGCAAGGAAGACAAACAAAAAGGATAAAAAGGATCCCTTTTTGAATGCGATCATTGTTTTTCTTGAAAACATAAAACGAGGGAAATGGTATTATCTACGGAGATATGGGTTTGGATCTGGGAGGCGTCGCCGGCGAACTCGATAGGATGCTTGAGGTCGGCGTTTGGAAAGCCGGAGAGGGAGGTGGCTGCATCGTTGGGTGTGGAAGAGGGGAAGGCGGAGCCGTCGGTGGGCACGATGGATGAGGCGGAGACGAGGATCTCGCAGTGGTGGAAGCCGATGAGGAGCTCCCAAGTCTTGAGGTTGGCCGTGCACGAGTTGAGGATGGTGGCGGTGGCATTGAAGGCCCAGAGCTGCTGGTTGGTCGGGGAGGAAGATGATTAATAGATTTATCTTTTTTTTATTAAAATTATTATCGAGGTAGTTTGATCATTTTATAATTCTAAAATTTTTTTCCTCACACGTTGATTTTCCAAACTATTAGATAAAAATATAATAAATATAATTTTTTTAAAAAAATATAATTTATTCATTTAGTTAAATAAAATAAATATTTTTGTTTATTTATTGGATATTTATATTATTTTTATAAGTAATATGATTAATTAATATGAACAGATCATATTAATTTTTTATTTTTTATTTTATTTTGATGAACTAAATGATTTCTAGACGATTTTAATATTGATCGTCAAAATTGATTAAATCTAGTTAAATTTGATTATATATAATATTATCATGATATTATTTTAATAATTTAATAAAAATAGATATTTATAATAATAATAATAAATATTGTTATTATTATTATTATTATATATTTTTGTAAAAAATTATGAATGAAAAATATTTGATAAGTTGTAGAATAATTATTACATACTAATGTATATGATTATTTGATAGTTTATATATTATTATTATTATTACTACTTGATGATCAAATACAATAAAATTCTATTCTCAATGATATTTCAGGGATATATCAAAAATAATGATCACACATCTTTCAGTATTTGTATATAATTTCAGTCCTCATATTATTTTAATAATCACATCATTGGTGTTATACCAAACAACATCGGAGATATTAATTTTTTAAAAAATAATCTGATATTATTGAATTTGTAATTCTATTTGTTTGTTATTAGCTGTTAAACATCAAGAAAAGATGAAAAATAATCATTAATCCATCAACTTATACGGCCTCTCATCCACTAGCTTTATTATGCTTCCTAATCTATCGTCTGAGCTGGTGCATGTTTTATAACAGCAGTTATAACAAAAGGGTTGTGGATTGGGGAGTATATTGAAATTTAGAAGGGGTAAAAGAGACGACTTTTGAATGTTGATAAAGTTCATGCGCCGGAAAACAAGCAAAAAACTGAAGAATAAGTTCCAAAGAAATGAGCTATTTGGATTGTGGCCGTATGCAAATTACTGCGGCTTAAATTTAAATATTTGTTTGATTGCTCGGCAAATAGAAGAAAGAAAGATAAATCGGTGGAATAAGAGAGAGGAAGGGAAGAGAAAAGGAAACTGAGTGTTTTCTTATGTTTGGTTAAAAAAAAATTGTATTGAAAGTCATTAAGAAAGTTGTTAAGGTGTATGATTAAGTTATTTTGAACCGCTCACCTGCCTTTTTTTTTTTTTTTTTTTGAAATTACAATGTTTTAGAAGGAAAAAAAATTGTTAGGGAAAATTTTTGCCATTTATTTTTTCATTAGATTTTTATCTTTGAATTTTCTTCTTACTATTGAACATTGGAAAGGAAATTTCTTCTACTTTTTGCTAACAAATTTATGTGAACTAGCATGTAACCTGCGCGATGCATAAGATGTAATTTATATTTTTTTCTAGCAATTTTTAAAGTCAATATTTATCATATTATGCTAATAAAATATGAATGATCGATTCTTTTTTTGCTTTTCCATATATCACATGTAGTATTAAAAATTGTTTAAAAAAAATATATAAGAAGCCATTATACTATTGCATTAGTTCTATAATATTGATGTACATTTGGCAATTATACTATTTTCTCAAAATTGCACCAATCTTTATAAATAAGGATTAGATAATGTAGATAATATTTCTAAATATGGTCAAATTATATCACTTACTAGTACTCTATTACATTCTCATTCTTGAATTGCTCAAATTCAGTTTTCATCTCCTCTAAATGTTTATTTCTTATAATTTTTTAAAAAGTAAAAATATCATAAAATTAAAGAAGTGAAGTTTTATTAAAACAATAGATGGGTGATCTCCCTCTTTTCTTATGATCCTGATTTATGAGAAGAAAACTTATTTAGGATCTCTTATATTGATAAACAAAGAAATCAGCTTTGGAGATTAAAATAGTAAAATAATTTGATCCAATGACATGGAAAGAAAAAAATTCTAATTCTCAAAAACATTTTAAAAAAAGGCAAAAGGAATTTTATGGATCTTCTTGTCACATATGGCAATTCATCTCGGAATCCTTTGTCTATTTTTAGCAATTAACATTCCTATCAAAGCAGAATAAATAGTGCCTCAACTATCATTCAAATAAAATCAAAATAAAAGAATACATTTACATGACTTGATAGGAGATAATAGATGATGGCCACCAGATGCACTATTTCTCATATACCCTATCCAGTCATGCTATATTAGGACACAAAAATAAAAATTATCATGATAATCCTATAAATTTAATATAATGCATGTCCTGATTACAATATATAAATTTCTTGATGAGGACTTTCTTCTATGTTAAGTGTGTCTGTGAGAGAGAGAGAGAGAGGTGGATACTCAAGGATATTATAAAACGGTTGCAATGCATCACTTTTTTTGGTAAGAGGTTGTAATGCATCATCAAGGCATTGATTTTGTAAAAATTGGACTACAAAGCACTTATAGAATTAGATTTTTGAATAATTAGTTTCTAAATGGATACTAAATATTTTTTTTTTTGAAAAAAAATTAACGATATAGAAAACATAACTTGTACAAATGGCAAAAAAAGAGCCTTCAACACAAAGCCTCCGTTCTAATATATATTCTAATACATACATACATACATATATACATATACATATACATATATATATATATATATATATATATATATATATATATATATATATATATATATATATATATATATATATATATATAAAACAACAACAACAACAATAATAATAATAATTATTATTATTATTAGGTTAGAATTTGTCTTAGTGGTCGCACACTCTATTTAATAACAGAAGGTTTATGTTCAATTCTTAAATGGGGCATTCTTGATCTTCAGACTGATATAACCTTATTACTCGTGGATCTTATTTCCTCTCCGACACACTCTCTCAAGACTCATTCACATTCTCAACAATCAAACAAATTATTAAAGATTTTAGGTTAGATACCTAAAATGCATATGCATGGGTTTGGAAGATGCAATATAGAATTTTTTTGGCCTCTATGACTAAAGCTGTTAACCAAGCATGCGCAATTATCTGGAGGAATCTTTTGGGTTGTAGTATTTTCCTTGTTTTTTGATGAATGTAGTATTTTGGGTACGATTATATGGATTTTTTTCCTTTTTTTTTTAATAAGATCCTTGCGATGAGCATGTGATGAGGATTTGAAACTTTGTTCTCTTTAAGCTGATCGTATATGGTAAATAATGGTTACATTTGGTCAACAATGCACTCAATATTTTTCACATGGAGGTGAAATGATGGATCAGTTCTACCATCTATTGGTTTATGTGGATGATCCTCATCTTCTAGTATAACTTCAAGGCTAACGCATTCGAACCTAGCTTACAATCATGCAGTCCTTTGAAATAATGTAGACAAGTTGGTTTGCGACTCCAAAATATAAGCTTGTATGTACAATCCGGTAGCAAGATTGTTTGTTACTAATATTTGTATATCACTTCGTGGTCTTTCTGATTGTATTCATATTATATTTGAATGAATCCTGTGCATTATTTTTTTTTGAAAAAAAGAGGGGTATGATATGGACATACTTATTAGTAGGCCCAAGGCCATAAAGTCCATCGACATCGAATGATGCCACCACGTAGGATTCGAGACCGACTTGAAAGTCTGACACCAGCAAACAGTGGATGGATGCAAAAATTTATATGTTAAAAAATAAGGAATAGAAGATTATTAAAATATTTTTATATTTGTTAGACAGAGAATAGCAGAAACAACACCATCAAAACCGATTTTTAAAACTACCAGTCTCTTGACTCAATCACGAATAAGATAAAAAAAATATAAGGAAATAGTCCATGAGTATTAGTTAAAAATATCAGTTATTGACTAATTTGTTTATAAATAACAACTTAAGGAACCCCTTGAGCCTTGGCGTGGTGTTATTTTTTTATTAATTGAAAAATATTATTGTTAATCACCGTGGTCAGAACTCAAAAACCGCCTTCTATTTTTTAGTAACCGCCTTCTATTCAAGTTGATGTCATACGAAGGAACGCGCGGAAATGAGCATACACAAGGAATACGAGGGTAGTTGATACCAACTCCACGGACGGAAAGAATGAGATCAAAAGACTGGGGGAGAAACAACGTGCAAAAGTGGGGGAAGGCAGACGAAGTCACGAAGGCCGCCCAGAACCACGCACGCAGACACGAAAGCCACGCGGGGTGAAATTATTACCTACACCGCGACCACCACGAGACCGTAAAGCAGGCAATAACCACGCTGATTTTATACGCTCCTTTCATCAAACACGTATCTCAATGCATGGTTACAGAGAACGACGGTTTTGATTGGCTGCGTATCAGCCACGCTGATGCCAGCAGTGTAGGCAATAATTTCCCCGGGAGGTGCGCGTCAGAGCCTCTGAGGTCAGCTACCAGGAATAAAAAATAAAAAAATTCAAATCCTCTTCCTCTTCTCTCTCTTAATGATATCAGACGCGCTTTTTTTTAGGAGGAATCAATTCAGATCACTTCTCTCTCTCCTCTCTGTCTTGCTATCTCTATCTCTCCGCCGCCTGCCCCTCCTCTATCGCGTGTGTCGTCCTTGTCTCCCTTCGAAAAGAAGCTGGAGACCAAGGCAACTGAGCTCTCGCTTTCCCTTTTCCGAGGGTAAGGAAAAGAAGAAAGAGAATTCTCCTTCGTCCACCCCAAGGGAATAGCGTCTCGGGTCGAATCCGATCTACTTTGTTGCTGCCTTTTGTCATCTCTCTCGCTATTGGGCTCGATCGGATCTCTTTTGCGAGTGAGAAGTAGAGAAAGGGGAGGAGGAGGAGGCGGAGGAGATGGTGAAGGAGACGGAGTACTACGACGTGCTGGGCATCAGCCCTACGGCCACGGAGGCAGAGATCAAGAAGGCCTACTACGTCAAGGTAATTTCTTGTTTCCCATGCGATTGGATTAGGGCATTTCAGTCTTCCGATTCCGGTGCTGCTTCTCATCGATACTGTTTCCGAGTTTAGTTTTTTTTTTTTTTTTGGGTTGTCTATGGATCCAGAAGAGAGATTAGTGTGGCTGTTGCTTCTCTCTCATCCTCCTGTTGTTACTATAAACAATTGTTTTTTTGGTTTGCGTTCCTTGGTCCCTATCTGTTGGCTAGGTATAGCAGTTGGGAACATTGTGGGTATTCCAATTTCTCTTCGCCTGGGGCAAAACCGGCGTTTTTGATCTTGGAGGGCTTTCCCTTTGTCATTGTCTTTCTCTTTGGATCAATGTTTACATTTAATCGCGGTCGGATGCTCCACAATTAGTGTTGAGGTTTGACTTAAGAAAAGCATTGGAACAAGGATGTTTGTCGATTTCTTTTCATGTGATGACCATCGATTTTATCTTCGCGAAGCAAAAAGTCGCCGAGAGGCTATGGTTGGCGAGCCAGATCTGATGATGATAGGCTTTGGAGCCAGATCTCCTTTAACTCCACTTTGTACCTTCCACTCTGTCCTGGTTATTTGGGAACTAGATAGTGACATAGATAAAAATTCATCTGTTCCATTAAATATAAAGAATTTCATGGGTATCATTCAAGTTACGCCGATCGTGGCTCTGCTATGATATACCTAGTGTCGAAATTATTCCCAGAGATTCAGAGTGACTGTGCTTAATTTGAACTCCATTCAATTATGTAAACCTAATTATTGCAATGGTGGCCATATCAGCATTTCTTCTTGCTTAATTTTTGGCATTCTATTTCTCAACTTTGATAAATCTTGTGCATGAAGTTGCTTAAATTTGTCCTTGAAGTGGAAGTCAGAGTCATATGCTATAACTTCACTCGCAACCTTTTTAAAAAATTCAGTTACCAGATGTGATTGATTTTTAATCTGTATATCCATTTTTTCTCTTCAGCTTAATTAGGAGACTCCAACTTTGGACTCTATCCTATTTAGAATAATGCTCAACATTTGATGGACATAATGATCGTAAGTAAATCAGGAGAGGGTCATTACAAAAATTTGAATTTGGCTGAAGTATTAAAAAAATGGCAATAGTGTATTATATATGCATGCAAGGTGTGTTTGCTTGCAAGTATATGATTGAAATGCACAGATAGGCTGATAATCTGGTGTCTGTGTTGTGTGGTCTGATATACAATGGAAAAGACTCCAATTTAGATTACTCAATAATTTTTCTGAAAGTAATTTGAAGTATTTAAAGCTTCCTAGAAACATAACATGTTCAAGCATGAATTAATATCTAACGCCTTATGGAACATGTTATAAGATGGACTCAATTTCATTCTCTCATGAAATAGCATTTTACTTGAAGACCAGATTAGTTAAAAAATCCACCCGTTTAATAAGTCAACGAATATGGCACCCGTCCAGCCAAAGGCAGCCCCTAGGTGGCCAGGTGTCCATATAGCACAAACCTAGGCTCTTGGTCGCTGCCAGCAGGCATCTAGATGGCTCCCTCTGAAACCTTGTTGTTTGCTGTTTTTTGTATGTATAGCGCTCATGTTTACTTTTCCTATTGTATGTATTTAGAATGCTTTTGTTCTTGCAGCTGAATATATTATTCAAGCTAGACATTACTAACTTTGTATTATATGCTTTCTGTTTGCTACTTATAGGCTAGGCAGGTCCATCCAGATAAAAACCCAAATGATCCCCTTGCAGCACAAAATTTTCAGGTAAGTCCTGTATTTTCCTTAGTCTAATATTTATATGATATATCACTTCAGCTTCTGGAATGGTCAGGCTATGTTTTCTGGTGTTCAGCAATATTCGTCCACTTGGCTATTAAGCTATTGTTAGTTAGTTGAGGGTCGAGACAGTGGATAAAGTTCTTGTTCATCAACTTTGCTCCTCTTAGCCATGTGTGCTTTTTATAGTATTCCTTTAGACTCACTTTGGTTGCCAATATAATGAAAGAAAAGAAAAGTAAATCAGCTGAAGAAAGTAGAAGAAAAGAATATGGAGCATTTTCTTGGTTTGTTAAACTAAGAAAATTGTAGTCTGGTTGTGATATGATTATCTTTAACTACTTTGCTATTTAGTTTCTTTCAAAATCTGTAGCTTCTGTAGGAGAAACTTTTAGATCTCGCCGAGAAAATTCTGATTCCTTATTATCTATTTGTCTCTCTGAATTTTCTTCTCTAACTTCCCATTCTCACTTTCTCCACAATGACGTAAAAGCTGGGCCTGTTGGATGACAATTCACATTGGTGGAAGCAGAAATCTGCGGAGGGGGGCAGGGAAGAACAAGCAAATCAAAGGAGACCATTAGATTCCACAATCCTGGAAATACTGGCATTCTGCAACTTACCTTTTAAAAAGATGATAATATCCTTAATGTCTTGGTATTACTTGATTTAAAACTTCCTCTCTCATTTTTTTTTTTTGCCTCATGCAATCTCGTCTTTCCATCCCTTCTAACTCATCAATAGGGATCCCTTTCAACTCATGATTCAAAGCATCCAACATGCCCCTTATAAAACTTACCTGATGATCATTGTGTATCATGCCTGAGCAATATAGTGGAGTAGCTGTTTGGCTCACTTGGTGTTTCTCTGACTGATGATTGCAGTGATATGTTCCTTACCTATGTCATTGCTTGATAAATTCTTAAAATTCTTTTCCTCTCACCTGTAGACATTTTATAGGTAATTAGGATAATATTTTAAATTCTTCAGCAAGCGATATTGTCTCTTTTATGCTACAATAATATATATAGAGGAGGATTTTTTTTTTTTTATAAAAAAGGAAATTCAACCTGTGGTTAACTTCTGAAAGAAGACACAAAGGTTCTAGAAAAGAAGAAAGAATGGAAAAAACATAAGCCATTTCTTCCTCAAAAGGAAATATAAAGAATATAAAAGAAGAAGTTTTAATATAAACAACATAGAACGTGGTTAAAGGGCAAGTCTTGGTGCAACTTGAGGTTGCTCCATTGTGACCTGGGTTTTATTGGTCCAAAACATGAAACAACATCTCCGCTTATGGGGGTAAGGCTGTGTACATCTAATCAGACCCCCAATGGCAGGAGTCCCGTGCACTGGGACACTATTTTCTTATCATACAACTTGTTTGTTAAAAGCTTTTAGTAATTATCTTTAAATTTTGCAGTGAACTTGCTTGATGCTGCTGTACTAAATTTGACTATTGGGAACTTTTAGTTTTAGCCATCAGTTTATCATTTAACATATTCGCTACTCACTCTCAGTGCTATTGTGATTCAGGTTTTAGGGGAGGCTTACCAGGTGCTCAGTGATCCAGCACAGCGCCAAGCGTATGACACTTATGGAAAATCAGGCATTTCAACGTATGTTCTCTACTTTAAGCATGTAACATTTAATAAAAGGGGAAAAAATGAACATTTGGGGAAATGAAATGCTCTTTTTTTAGCTCACATGCGATTCCAAAGGACAAAGGGTTCACCACTTTTAATCCTTCATATTTTTATAATGTTTAAATAAACATGGGAATACAATGAGCTAATATTTCATTTTTTGCTGACATTTCAGAGAACAAATTATCGATCCTGCTGCAATCTTTGCTATGCTGTTTGGTAGTGAACTTTTTGAGGACTACATTGGTCAACTTGCCATGGCATCAATGGCTTCACTTGATATTCTCACTGAAGGAGAACAGGTTGATGCCAAAAAGTTACAAGAGAAGATGAGGGTATTGTTTCCAACTAGTGATCTTTTGTTGCATAATCCTTTAGTTAGTCTATAATTCTTTTTGTTTTTGTTTCTCACTTTCATCAATGGGCTTCTAGAAGATTTAGCAAACAGATGGAGGTGGAATCCTTCCATGAAATATTGTACCATATGTATTAGGAGCCTCCTGGATATTTCTAGTGATAATTACTACCATTAAAAAAAGGTGTAGGTCATTTATTTTGTTGTCTAGTGTGAAGATTTGTGGAATAAGATAGTTATGACCAACCATAAGAAGTGATAATGTAATGAAGTGGGTAAAGAAGTTCAGATATGGAAATATGGAAGTTCAGAAATGTGGTAAAAGAGGAGACCATAATAGGATTTATTGGGGACAAGGCTTCATATTTAACTTGGGGTTTGTATATACATGTATATATATTTTACATGAAATAACTTGGGGTTTTTACATGCAACTCTTAATGAATATTGAGTTACATATATTAACACTCTAGCACTTCTGTGTTTACCTCCATCTAGTTATGAATCAAACTTGATTGCTGGCTTTGGGTTCATTTTTGCAATCTTCTATGGAAGTTTAAGATGTTGTCCTGACATTTTTTTTTATCCATTTCTTTAGATCTTAATTTCGTTTCTACTTATTCATTTTTGTATCCGCTATCCTAAAGTTCATATAATTCTGCTTTTTTAATTAGTTGTTTGATAATCAAAATAAGATTCTACATTCAGTTATATTTACCTTATAAAATTTGCTAATGATATTTTGCAGGTTGTTCAAAAGGAAAGAGAGGAGAAACTTGCACAGATACTGAAAGACCGACTTAACCTTTATGTTCAAGGACACAAAGATGAATTTATTAATCATGCTAAGGGTGAGGTGGTGAGACTTTCTAATGCAGGTAATAATATATATTGTTGGCTTATCTGTTTTCTCTTAAAAAAAAAAATCTCAAAATTCAATTTATCATGTATTTTGTAACCACAAAGAATGTGGGAACAGAATCATTGTATTTTTCCAGAAACACATTAGATTATTATGACACCTTGAATCCAATTGCGACGTATCCTGATTATAGTAGGCAAGAGGCCTTGTGTCATTTAAAGGTACTATATGACAGCACCGATTTCATCTCTACCTAGAGCTGTTTTGACTTTGGAGCCATTAGATTTGTTTACTAAACCCATCTCATTTGTCTCTAATTACTTTTCTTCAGAAAGACCACAATTTATGACTCCCTTCTTTCCATGAATTGAGTCCATGTGATCCAACTCAGGTTATTTAAGTGCATCTAATCCGCAGCCATGACATTCTTTAAATACACTTCCACACTGCTTTTTCGTTGGCCTTTTCTCATCATCTATTATTCTTAGGAGGACTTTTCATCTCATGAATCCTTTGGACCAGCTATCAGCCCCAGATTCCATTCCACTAGACACCATATTCATTTGGTTTGCCAACCCAGCTTGATTCTGAAATACCAGTACTCTCCTGTGCTGCACCACCATTATGATCTCCACCTTGTTAGAGGAGAGTTTGATTTTTGTAGGCATCTTTAGAAGGATGAAAGGGTTGCTTAATTTGGTGGATGGTGACTTTGATGGAGTCTTCATGGGTAATGTGCTAGTTGAGCCTTTGGAGGATCCCCTCATCATAGGGTTAAGGAATTAATGAATGCAAATTTGTGTTGCGCTAAGATTCCATGCACATCTAAGAGTCCAGAAAAGGATAACAACTGGACAACCCCATCCAACACCAAACAAAAGAATTTCAGTTATTCCAACTATTTGGGATGGCCTATAGAACATTCAGCTGCTGAAAGCTATATCCCTCTAGCCACCTTATCTGATGAGGCGACTCACAGGAGTCCCCCTACTTATTTCTGTTAGAGATTGTTGTATGTTGTGGCTATGTGTATATATTCCTTTATACATGTTGTTTTAAATTCACATACTGCTTGTGAGAGGGCCATGTCCATTTATACATGTATGTATGTTCTTTGCATTTGGCTCAATAGTTCTTGGACCTTTGACAACTCTTAACTCTTGCCCAATGATTTTATGGTATCAGAGCTTTGCTATGTAGCTAGGTCTGTCTAACAACTTTAGAAATATGAAAGATAGGCAAACATTTTCATAATCACCACTGCTTAATGTATTACTTGTGTTGAGATCTATATGTCTGTTTTCCTCTTCCAGATGCTATAGTAAGGCTGCAATAAAATCTTGATCATTGACCACTGCCCAATCACTACAGATCTTTCATGACATATGTAAAATAGAGTTGTTCTGCAAGCATAAGGAGATTCTACATTAAACTCTGGCAATTGGTTTCTGGCAGAATCTGGTGCTTTAATTGTTTGATATGTTGATATGTTGCTTGATTCAACATAAGCTTATTGCTGTTTTTGAATTCTCCTCTTTGATCTGCTTGGTTGATATTCTTGGTTTGATTTCCCTTTTTTGGGTCATACAACACTTGTTTTGGCTCTCTTGCTCCTTAAGTTCTAACATTCCCATGTGGACTCTTGCTTGTTTTATATTAGCTTCCTTATCCTTCGCCATGCTCCACTAGCATGATGTCTTTTAAGATTATTCTGTCCACTGGATGTTCGACTGATGACATGAGCAACTGGTGGGATGCTCTGTTACCTCGTGTTATCAGATAGTGGGATGTGATCTATGGGATTATTTTGAAGACCCAATCTGAAGCGTGGTATCATATATCAATGTGTTCAGGAACTCCAATAGTCGCATGAGTTGATAATAATTAATAAGAAGGTCAAGATTGTCAACTTGTTATGGTGTCTGACAATGTAGGAATGCACACGAATATGGAATCTTACTGAGTGCATGTTGAGTTAGGTAAATGGTGGTGGATGGAATATTGTGCTGTCCTGTAGGAGTGGTAAGGTGGGCTAATTTTGTGTTTGTCAAACCTTGTTACTGTTAGTTAGACTCAGGATTTGGTTGACTTAGTTTTTATTTGTGGAACCAAATTTGGATGCACTAGACCTAGTTTATATTAGATCGATATATTATGTTTGTGAATGTAGTTAGGGTTGCTCGATCTGGTTCAAGTTTTGCTGGGTCAGTTAGGTTTGACCTACTTTGATTTGGACAGATCTATTTTTGCATTAGTTGACCTTGTTGGGATTCAGCTTGTATTTATTGACATATTTAGGTTTTCTAAAATGTAAGTGTGACTAAGTTTGTGACAAAATTAAGCTAGTGTTTAGGTGAGATGTCTGGGTAAAGGTGCAAGCCAATGGAGAAGGCCAATTAGGGGGTGTCTAAATGTAGCATTACCAGAACCAACAAATTCTCCCAATGATTTGTCATTGGGCTATCTGAAATTTGGTTTCTCATTGTATGGCTGCTCCCACTTACCGCCCACCCACCCCACCCCACCCCCCCCACCCCACCAAAATCTTTTTTGCTGGAACTATCTTCACATCTATCACATATCAAAGGCAACTGTATAGTTTGATCCAAAATAATTTCATTTCTGTCATGGCAAGGATGCAATACTAATTGTTCTATGTTCATTGCATCCTGGAATTTAGAGTGGGCTACTTTCTCATAGTTTTATCTTTTATCTATTGAGTTCTTTTAGTGTCATGCGGGATTACAGAAGCAAGGATTGCCAGTTACAGTGCCATTCTTCTTCAACCATCAACTTGTTACACGTGAATGAACTCTAAACAATTTGTTACTTTTTTTGACTTCCATTTTGGCATCTATTTCAGTTTCTATGCTGTAGGAAGTAACCTCCCATATCTTGCTCTGTAAGCCATATTGAATAAGAACTTATTGTTCCAAACAGTTTCAAGTTGGCTGTTGAAAATCTCTGTTTCTCCATTTATAGTATCATCGTACTTCTAGTTATGGTGTAGTCCTATCGTGTTCTAGCTGGGCAGTGCTCTAGTGAAATGGAATTTTCTAAGCATCTCTATCGCAAGTGCCCAAAGTGGAAACTTGGCTTAACAAAAAAATAACTCTAACTTGATTTCAAAACTCAGAAAATATTGCCAAGCCCTATTGATTTGCAAATCTTGAATTTGCTGAATGCCTGAATCATGGAAAAGAAGAGGCTTGTCTTTGTACCCCATTTTCTGTCATCTTATGGATGTATATATAGCTATTCAGATCTCTAATTGCATTAATATGGGTTAGAAGGAGATGGATAGGAAATCAAAGTAGAACAGTCACATAAGCATATATATATATATATTATAGAGAGAGAGAGATTGGATGATGGGGTCCCACATTGATGATCCGAGCTATTAGATGTGATCCACTACTTGTAAATTGTTTACATATAAAAAATCATGTGTTTTGGCGACCCCTAGTTTATACATCAGGTGGTCAAAAAAGGGACAGTTTAAATAACATGAAATATATATTTTCTTTTGGACCACTTGGTGCATAGGTTAGGAATCTCTAAATCACATGATTTTTGGCATGTAAGCAGTTTACAAATAATAGATCATCTCTCTCTCACCCCCCCCCCCCCCTCTTTATTATATGTATATAAAGTGAACTCTTAAAATCCTTGTTTTTATTTTTTAAAAGTAATTGCCTGACATGAGCATAAACAAACATGCAGGTCTTAAAGTATTCCTAAAAATTACAGAAAATTAGTGATTTTGATATTATTAAATTCTTATCTTTTCTCTAGCATGCAGCTATAAATGCATATCATCCTCCTTTTTTTAGGGGCATAAGCCATGAGCACAAACACATGCCTGGATCCTGATTTTAGTATGTTCTGAGAAATTTCTTAAATTTAGATGGATTAGGAAAGTAAATGAGCATAGCCATTAAAATCAGGGAACTAGATTGAAAAAAGACTCCGCACGCTAACTTATAAGGAAACTTAATGCTTCTTCTTTCATTTGGCACATTTGGCCCAGCATACACCGGTGCTACATGTCAGTTAGAGTATGTTGTCTCAGGAGTCTCCAGAGGTGGATATAAAGGATAACTCAATGAGACATGTATGAATTGTATTACCTGTGTGGTGTATCACCTGGTCACCTAAATGCAATCTGCCTGGAAGCTGAGGTAGTAGATTGCTCAGCAGCTTCTCATGGTCTTATGACACCATCTAGTATCCCTTCTAGATATTTGTCCATGGCAAAGAACTCTTTGCCAGACCTCTATTATTTGACCATCTCTATATGTGCAGGTGCTTGAAAATATGGGCATCTTAGTGGTCCACGCTTGAATTTTTCTCCCATATTATGTGCCTACCTTCTCTAGATTTGCATTTGAAATGTTTGCTCCAGATAATTTCCTTCGGTGATAACTTTCTAATTCATTCCATCTAATGATTGCTACAGCTTATGGAGTGGATATGTTAAATACCATTGGCTACATATATGCAAGACAGGCAGCAAAAGAGCTTGGAAAAAAAGCTATATATTTGGGCGTGCCATTTATTGCTGAATGGTTCAGGAACAAAGGCCACTTTATCAAGTCCCAAGTAACAGCTGCGACAGGTGAACGGCTAAATTGGCTCATCAGCTGGAGGGCACATATCATGCCTGCATCCTTACAAATGCACATTTTACTTAATTCTCAGCCTTTATGATTCTTCTTCTGTCTGCTTGCATTTAGCGAGCCCTTGGTATTTGTGCATTCGTGTGTTTAGAGCATGTATTTATGCTCTCCAGGGTGCTGATTGAACATGTAATATATGACAGATTTTGAAAGCAGTGATTGATTTTTTGGATTTGCAGGTGCCATTGCTCTAATGCAGCTGCAAGAGGACCTGAAGAAACAACTAAGTGCTGAGGGCAATTTTACAGAGGAAGAACTTGAGGACTATATGCAGACTCACAAAAAGTTAATGGTAGATTCCTTGTGGAAGCTAAATGTTGCTGATATTGAAGCTACCCTATCCCGAGTCTGTCAGATGGTCTGCCTTCTCCTTTCTTTCTAAGATCTTATCTTTTTTCACCTTAACCTTTTGGGTTGAATTTATGGTGATAAACTTATATCAGGTTCTCCAAGACAACAGTGTCAAGAGAGAGGAACTCCGAGCTCGAGCCAAAGGGTTGAAAACTCTTGGAAAAGTATTTCAGGTATCTTTCATGATTTCATACCATAAATTACTTGGTTACTTATTTCCTATTATATAATTAATTATGTGTACATTCCATTGTATAGAGGGTTAAGTCTGCCAATGCAAGTGAGAGCGAAGCATCACTGACAAGTGGAGTACCAAACCAGTTAAGTGGAAATGACGGATCCAATGATGGTAGTTCTGATACATCACCAAAAGCTCCAATGGAGCAGCCGCCATACACAACTCCACCTGCTCCCCAGGTAGCATTTGTTGCCATTCCCATCCATTATCATTTCAATATGTGCAAAAGAACTGGTCCTCCTCGAGATGTTCGGTAGTTGATTGAAATCTTGACAATTTAGTTGGCCTACGTTTTCTTTCTATATCTACAGTTTGGGCCATCATCGAGCGGGAGCCTTGGTTCTCTGCATTTTTTTCTGCATTTTTTTATCTTCCCATGCCAAAGAAAAGAAAATTAATGAGTAGATGATTGAAAAAGAATTCTCTTTATTTGCTAGAGCCCATACGTGGAGGCCCCGCAGTTTGCTGGTGCTCAGTACACCTATAACTTCCCAATGCCTACTGCACCTCCTGGTGCACAAAGGCATCCTTGATCAGCAGGCAGTGGAGAAGTAGACCAGACATGATTGTGATCGTCTTGTATTATATCATTTCTGGCATCAGAAAAAGCTCATTCATTGGGTGCTTTGCCTTGTATAAGGAGTCTGGTTGCCCTTGCTCCTATATTGTTGTCATCATTGTGCATTATTTATACAACAGAAGTTGGGCATGGGTCCGTTCAGTGTGCAACCCTCCTGCTGTGCTTTTTATATGGGTCGGTTTTGTTCTGCATCCCATGTCATGCTAGGTCAGCAACACCGAGACTATCATTGTACATCAGAGAGTTCTTTGTGTGGCTTCCCCTTTTTTTATAATAGAAGGAAGAGGTCACTCTGTGTATATAATTGGATCATTTCTGGTTCATGATTTAGCATTTCTTGTTATTTTGTGCAAGAAATGTTGCATGATTGCATAAGTCTTGCTTGTTTAAGAAGCTTTACCAAACTTGAGTCATGTTTCTGTTACTTTCTTCGTTATTTTTTTCCCTTTGCGCAAGATTGATTCGCAAAAATGATGATGGTCGGTTACTGCATTTTGTCACTGGTCCTTCAGAAATGTTTGTCGTCTTGTATTGCTGTCAATTACTGTGCAGGAAGTGCAGATCTGTTAGCAGGCATGCCTAAAGTTTTCATAATGCCTCAGCATGCTGATATATTTGGTACTAAGAGTATCAGCTGATGCTGTATTGCGGTGGATGAGTACTTGTACATGCTATAGCTCAGCATACGTGATTCTTGTGACTAATTTAAAATAAAGGCGTGCATGGTGGATGGATGTGAAGCAACCAGTGATTGGTGGATGGTAGGTGCAATATATGTGATATAATGGAAATCAGAGTTTGGGAGATGAGTATGATAAATTGTAACTGTTCGATTGTTGATAGTGGCTTCATCAAATGGGGTTTGATGAATTCAAGTAAATGATATAACGGATGAATGCTTGGAACTGAATGCTTCCATGGAATGGGCATAATGCATCAGATGCACAAGTTTTGGGTTAAGTTTCAAGTGGTGTGTAAGATTAGAGCCATTAAATGAGTATACGTGTCGTGTTGGACGGCAGTGGCCTTTAAATTAAGTACAAATCGCAGATGGTGTTTTAAGAAATTCTAAGTAGTACATAAGCCTATTGGCTGAAGTGGAAAGAAAAAAAAAAATGATTGCTTCAACGCCTGCATTACACATGGGACGCGTGTGACTGATTCAAGAGTGATTAGTTGATGGAATGCACAAAAAGCTACAAAATTATGCGTTTCTTTTTCTTTTATTTTTTACCCCGTCTTTTGGAAGGGCTATCCCCATAGCCACCCCCAGGGGCCTGATCCAACGTTCTGTGGCATGCAATTTCGCAATTAGAGTGAGAAAAAAAAATAAAGCTGTAGCTGTGAAACATGTAGGAATGAACCAAATCCAACTCCTTAAATCAACCTCCATGTACATGGAGAGCAGGGTTCATATTGAGGTTACTATAATGGCATTATAGTGGTTTGATGGTCATACTGGTTGTTTTGGCTGTTGCTCCTCTCAAAGGGACCACTCAACTTTCCTTCGTATTTAAATATTTATTTACTATAATGGTATTTCAGTGAAAAATAATATGCAATAATGGAAGAGCAACAGTACTATTCATTTGATAAAAAAACTATTTTTTTCTTCTTTAGATTGGAAGTTGATATTTTCGAAGCAAATAAAAATTTTGTTTTGTAGAATAAAATAAAATAATAGCTATTATTTATATTACAATACACCGTTGTAATGCCAAATAATATTGTATAGTTGCTGTTACTTTTTCCATTATGCGCGCACGCGCACACATGTTTTCGTGATTATGAAATCTTTTAAATTAAAAAAATTGCAAAACAACAGAGTAACGTCAATTGGACTGTTCAATTATTATAGTTTACCATGAAGTATTATAAGCTGACAGACTTTACAAACAGCCATAAAGGAACGATTAGTGTCGGTGTTCGAGAGGGGCGATGGCATGACAACCCTGCCGACACTGCACACGTTAGGCCCATCAACCCCTGATCAAATTGATTTCCACCGCTCATCTTGGTGTGGAGAAAGCAAATCCGCGATTCTGAGCGGACAAGAGAGAATATGGTAGGTTGGGACGTCCCCACCATATGAGAATGAGAGAGCGCCAACCCATGCAAAAGACCTTCTCTCATTAACTCTTGCTCAATAATATTAATAATAGCAGCAGTAGTAGTAAAGGGGAGTTGATGATGATACTTTATATCAAAGCAACTTAGATAATAAAAAGATTTTCCTTGTATATTATTAGTTTTCAATAACTTGATGAAATATGTTTTACAATATGAATTTTCGAAGCTGTGTGATTTATAACATTGGTCTTTTACAATCAAACTGGTCTGCAGCTGTGGTACCAGAAGGAAAAAAAAAATGAAATATAATTCCTTATCACCTCCAAGTTTAAAATCCTGACCAATTAAAAAAAGAAAATATTATTTATGATTAAGAAAAATAAAACGACCCGGGGAAGGATGGTGGGTCAGAAGCTGCTGTCTCCAGCCTGTCCTCAGCATTTAAGCAACCAAACCCTTCCAAGCTTACATGTGTCGAGGAGATTCAAGAACTCCTGTGGGACCATTGTATTAGGACCTCAGTGAATTTTTTTGGGGCATAAACATAAGAAATATTTAGTCATGTAAAAAAAAAAAAAAAAAAAAAAAAAAGGAAAGTGGGAAAGAACCTCTCCCTTGGCTTTGCCTTCTAATCTACACAAAAAATAACACACAAAGCTACGCATGATGTAACAAAGATACCTCACAACAAAGTAACAAAAGCTGATGTGTAACGTTTCAAGTCTCTCTCACCACAACTTTGTCACCTTGTAGCCTTTTTCTTGAGCAAGCGTTTCTCTTCGAGAAAACTCTTGCCACCAAACAACGACGGCAGCTGCCAAAGCACCCCCCTCGCCACCGACTCCAGCCAAGGGTATCCTCCTTCTATTTCACCTCCCCCCCACCCCACTCTCTCTCCTCGCATCAACAACTTCTCCTCTCCGTGGTTGACTTCTCTTGAAAGATCTACATTCCCTTGTGCCTCTCTTTCTTTATTTTTCTCTCAGGCATTTTGTCGAACGGGTAGAAGAGGGTCGTCGGCAGGGATGGGGAGGTTGTCGGTGGTGGCCGTAGCGATGGTGGTGCTGCTGGCGGTGGCGAGCGTGGGGGAGGGAAGAAAAAGGATAAGGAGAAGGTGTGCGATAAGGGGTGGGAGTGCAGTGGGAGTAAATACTGCTGCAACGAGACGATCACCGACTACTTCCAAGTGTACCAGTTCGAGAATCTATTCAGCAAGAGGAATGCGCCCGTGGCCCACGCGGTCGGGTTCTGGGACTACCAATCCTTCATCACGGCGGCCGCCGTGTACGAGCCCCTCGGCTTCGGCACCACCGGCGGCAAGCAGATGGGGATGAAGGAGGTCGCCGCCTTCTTCGGCCATGTCGGCAGCAAGACCTCCTGTAAGATTTCTCTTCCGATGAACGCAATGCACCTGACCTATTGTTTCTATTCTTTGTGGTAAATTGTTCTTTGAGAAGTTTAATTCGGAGGCTGATGGCTTGGGATGGATGGATCTGATTCGTTGGTTTCCCTTTCTCCTTTTAGGAAACCTAATTTCTGTTTTCTTACAAAGGGAAGGGGAATGGATTGGAGTGGACTTTGGGGAGGGGTATAGATTTAGATCCAGACATGCATCCCTATATTTATGGAAAGGTTTTAATAAATGATTGTTGTTGAGAATTGCTGCCGCGTTTAAAAGACAAGGATTATTTGGGGGAAATGGTACTACATGGAGCTAAAATTTCCAAGAGAATATAGAGAAATTCAAGGACAGGATTTGCATTTCTTTGCATTTTTTGGTGCAATTTGGATCTGCATTAAAATTTTGTGGTGGATTAGCATGATATGTGTTTTTATTAGGCAGTTTCCTTCTTCATATCTATCAAAACAGGTGTTCATCTTTGTCAAAGATTCATGATAGAAATTGGGGTCTGAATAAAACGAATCTGATGACCAAAAGTGTTGTGCTGGTAGGTTATCGAACTTGATGCAGGGTTCTGATGATTATATATATATCCAGCCATGTGATGAAGAAATTTGACCAGATCTAATGATTCCACAAGTTTACTGAAATTACTCTTGAGATACCATGCCAACATTGGAATTATCAGTGCCTCTTGGAGTCCTGCGGCATAGCATCTCCTAAATATGATGCTACTTTTTCTTATGTTTATAACCAAATTTCTTTGCAAGATGTTCCCCATTAGTTTAATGAACTTCTTAAGAAAATTTCTATCAAAGTGTACATGAATTTATTTCATGATGTATGCATGCTGAAGGAATTTTTGATGGTTTCCACTATCAGTGCCGCAATTACCATTTGTTCCTGATTTGTCTTTTGCAGGTGGGTATGGTGTTGCCACTGGTGGCCCTCTTGCATGGGGACTTTGCTATAACCATGAAATGAGCCCAAGCCAGTCCTATTGTGCAGATGACTACAAGTACCCTTGCACCCCAGGTGCTGAGTACTATGGTCGTGGTGCTCTTCCTGTGTACTGGTATGCAAATATCATCTTTCCAGCTATCACGAGCTCTAAGAATGCGACCCGTAATAATAAGTTTCATGTAACTTTGCCTTCTACTTTGATGGATGACTTTCATGACTTTCAGGAACTACAATTATGGAGTTCTTGGGGAGGGACTCAAGGTTGATCTGTTGAATCATCCAGAATACTTAGAGCAGAATGCTACCCTGGCTTTCCAAGCTGCCATGTGGAGGTGGATGACCCCGATGAAGAAGAAGCAGCCTTCAGCCCATGATGTGTTTGTGGGCAACTGGAAGCCCTCGAAGAATGATACCTTGGAGAAGAGGCTACCTGGCTTCGGGATGACCATGAACATTCTGTATGCAGATCTTGTCTGCGGACAGGGCTTCATTGATTCCATGAACAACATCATATCCCACTACCAATATTACCTGGACCTGATGGGGATCGGGCGTGAGTTCTCTGGAGATAATCTTGACTGTGCTGAACAAAAGGCTCTCAACCCATCTGGCAAATCTGCTTCTTCTTAACTGCAAAGGAAGAAGCTGGCCATCTCAATTGGATCCTCATAGAGGATGCCACGAATAAATGGTCGTCGTTCTACTGCTCCATTGTAAGTTTGTGTTAATGTGAAACTGTACTGTTGTGGTTCGAGTAGTATTTGAAGGATGGAACTGTTCTCTGTAGGAGGTGAACTACTGTTTATACTACAATGTTTTGTAGATGATGCCTATGAGGCGGTTGTTGCTCATGTTATACTGTGTTTGCGAAACAAACTTTTGGTGAATATTCTATTTTTTTTTTTGTTTTGTGAATTCTATGATTCATGCTTATTATTCTTTCATGGATGGCAATGTCAAACTGCATTTCAGGGGAGATGCAGTGGGATTGCATTTTAGTTTAATTATACATCATGAAGTGGCCAGTCCTTGATCCACTTGTTTCTAAGCCTACAAACAAGCCAAGCTGTTCATGAATAGCTCCAGTGCTGCTAAATGACAGGCTTGTTTCTTAGAGAGGTCAATCAGGGTGCTGAATGTCTCTCTAAACTGGCTCTGACGTGGGAGTCGGGATTCTAGCATACTGATTTCCTGGCCCCTGCTTGGCCTCTTGAAGGTTGATGTAAGCTTTGTTACATTTTCCCGCTCTAGTAATGATGCTACTCAAATATTGCCTTTGTCATTGTGCTTGTCAAAGAGGAAACACCAAGCTCAAGCCTCATTTCATTTCAAGCTGGGTTCACAAATGAGTCAAAAACACTATGTGCTTTCTGAGCAACAGTAGCGGCGGTATTGCATGACGGTATGTTGTTCCAGGCTTCCAGCTCTTTCAGTAAATAAATGTTTAAACTTAAATATGCAACATTTATAGTCATTCTTACTCAACATTTGTAGTCATTCTTGGCTTGAGCTTGGGTAAAGTTTGAATGTATTTTCACACAATGAGCCAAGATTGGGTAGCCCAAACCGTAGCTTTTGTTGCCTGAGTTGTATTTTCATTTGCTTTCTATCGTCTGACGAGTCTCTCAACATTTCTGCGTTTCAATTGGAATTGCTTGGCAACCAAGCAAGCATATGGGACTGAACGCAATAACCAAACCAGGTACATGTATTCTCATGAAGGGAATCCAAAGAAAGGTCCATGTTGGCGTCATTGGCACACTTACAATTGTGGTGATAATTGGATCAGATCGGACTAGACACAAATTGGAGCAGATATAAAATAAATAAAAATTTTTATTAATCTGAATCTGATCTATTTATTAAGTAGATCAAAAATCTGAATTTATTTATTTTATTAAATATATAATTTAAGTTGATTTGTAATGATTTGAATCAAATTAAATGAGTTGAACGGTTAAATATTGCCATCCTACTTATTATGTTAATATTTTACTAATTTTCCACTGATAAATCAGACTATAAAAGATACTTTGAATCCTAATCCGATGCCCTCTTTGTCCTGCACTCTCACTTGTTCCTTGCAGGCTACGATTCAAAAACGCTCCTCTTTCTTTTCCCATGTAAAGAAAGAGATGGCTTATGGCGGACCCTCCCTTTCCTTTCCAGTCCCTGACTATCAAAAATCCAAAACTGATCCAATATTACTAGCCAAATTGGGTACATAGTCGACCAAATTTATATACTTAGATTAGAAAATCTGCCAATCAGATTCAACACCTTAACAACCTGCTTGTCCTATTTTGACAATTGCCAGCCCTACTATTTCTAGTATCAGCAAGAGCGAATACCACGACGGTATCCTTTACCTTCCACTACCATATTTCATCTCGGCTAAGTGGCTGTACTTCCCACCACCACCTCTGCCCATCCAAATACCACTTCAGTGGAGACCAGCCCGAGGGTCCCCAACATCACCATCCCCGCAACTACCACCAACACCAGCAGGTAATTCCACATCCTTTCAACACCTTTTCGTCACTAAATGAAGCAAAAGCAGAGCATTCCTCTTTCCACATTTCAAACCCACCCCTCTCCCCAATCCTCCCCGGTGCTCAACTCCTCACCAACCGAGACGGAGACCGACGACGAGGCCGCCGGACGGAATGACCGGCGGCGAAGGCAGCACCAGAGCCCGACTTCGAGCACCACCGACACGCCAACCACCTCCTCCAGCGCCACCATCAACCTCAGCCGCGAGTACACCCTCGCGATGCAAACCAACTCCTACAACGAAATCTGGGCCAAAATCCACCCACTCGACGGGCCGGAAACCGCGGAGTCGTCCCCGGCCCGATTGGTCGGGCGGGTCCTCCAGCCGGACCGCGCCTCGATCCGGGAGGCCCTCGGCGCCGCCCCGCCCACCCACCTCACCCGCCTCGTCTCCCACTACTTCGACAGCAGCGAGACCACCTCCGCTCTCTGCCTCTCCCTCCACCGCGCCGTCGATCGTGCCCGCAAAGTCTACGCCCCCATCACCAACCTCTTTGATCTCCTCCCTTCCACCTCCACCTCCCTCTCTCACCCCGGCCCCCTCACCCCGGCCCAGTGCGACCTGGCCTTCGACACCTTCCTCGAATTCGACAGCCTCGACAACCCCTTCCCCGCCCCCTCCGCTGGCTTCCACGGCATGCGCCGATGCTTCTCCGAGCTCCGGCAGCAGCTCGAGTCCCGCCTCCGCAAGGCCCGCCGCCGCCACCGCCTGCTGCGCCGCGGCACCCGCGGCGCGGCCGCCTGCCTGATCGGCGCGGCCACGGGGGCCGCCGTGGCTGGGCTGGCGCTCGCCACCCATGCGCTGGCGGCGATGGTGGCGGCGGCTGCCATGTGCCTGCCGACGGGGGACCTGCTCGCGGGCCCGAGGCGGCGGGCGAGGGAGAACATGGCGCAGCTGGACGCGGCGGCGAGGGGGACCTACGTGCTCAACAATGATTTGGATACGATCGAGAGGCTGGTGGCGCGGCTCCACGAGACGGTGGAGAGCGATAAGAAGCTGGTGCGGTGGGGCTGGAGAGGGGGCGGGGGCAGCGCCACCCCATCGAGGAGGTAGTGCGGCAGCTCCGCAAGAACCACCCGACCTTCCTCCACCAGCTCCGGGACCTCGACGAGCACATCTGCCTCTTCTTCGCCGCCGTCAACCGTGCACGGTCCCTGCTCCTCCAGCAGATCCACCAGCATCAGCATAGATCTACCAGCGTAGCTACCGACTCATGACTGCAGCCTCTCAGCGGCATTCACCAATTCTTGAGTAACATTATACTGATGGGTTCCTCTCCATTTTTCACGTAACGTAAGGTTCTTTTTGAAGCTAGGCTGCTTGATATAATGCTTCATTATGTGCTAATTATATATTAACAGTTGATGTGACTCTAGAGTCACGAGTTCATTCTTCCATAAGATCTTTTTTATGTAGCGAGATTGGAAAGGGATGTTGCAGCTGCTAAAAAGAACGAAAAAACAGAAAACATCATATTTTACATTCTTCTTGATCATATTGAGTTGCTTGTGTTCTCAATCATACTGTAGATCTTTCTAAATCAAGCTTGCAAGTAGCTAAGTATATACTAGGACTCGTTGCTGAACTGTGGGGATAAGTGTATAACCATCACAACTTTGGCAGTTATCGGAAGTTTTTGATAGAATATTTGTCTAGATCAACAAATATGCTTAGCCAGCCTGTGCATTTTATTCGATTATCTAGTGCTGCAGGACAAAACTATTTGGGTGCTTAAATCATATTTCATTTTCTTGATGATTTGCCAATGATATATTTTATCTTTGTTTCAAAGGAAACCAATAGTATAAAGCTGCATCAAAGATTCAACATGGTAACAAAAAAACAGAGCACGAAAAGAAGAAAGATGCACTGTTGATCTATTCAAGCCAAACATCTGCGGAATTGAACTTTAATAATTACAAGATAGAATCATAAAAGGGTTCTGATTCCACTAGGGGACTGCTGGCATTTGCTAGCTGTGGAAGGAATGTCGTCTTTTTTGCCAATTACATCCTTGGTAACCATCAGTGTTGCAGATTCTAAAAGATCTCATCGAAAGTTGTCACCTAATGAAATAGAAGAAGCATATCGATAATCAGATTATTGTAACTGTCAGAATGGCCAAGAGGGAAGCGAGAAGGGAAGAAGAGGGAGTAGTGATTCATGAGTGGGGGAACAGCATATACCTGGTTACAAGTTGGGCAAGTTGGGTTTTTTTCCATCCACTGAAGGATACATTGCATATGGTGGTGATGTCTACACTTGAGAATTAACTTTGGGTTTTCTATGTTATATTCTGCCATTGAAAAACACATAAAGGAAATGCATGAATAATATAATCTTCTCATTAAAAGGAAAGTGAGATCATAACATTGTGTTAATTTAAAACTATGGATGACCCTCTGTGTTAATATTAAGCTGTTTCTAAGCTATCACATAAGAATATATGAAGAATCATTCATGATACAACTTCACAATCAATATATTGGCTATATATTAACTTGGCTACACCTCCCTATGCTCCCATGTCTCAGCTACGTGAAGCACAAAGAGTTCTGACTTGTCAGCTCATCACGAACAAGTCTACATGCTGTGGTACTTTGAGTCCTCTTACTCTATAAATGTCATTTAGAAATCTTTGTGACCTTATTTTATGGTGCAAGAGTTTCTAATTCATTTGAGCATGTTTGTTGGATTTATGATATGTTTATCCATTGGGAGCAAAGACATTTACTTAATAACAAAATTAATGGCCTATAGTTCTAGTCTCTTCTACGGTCAATGTTGAAACAAACATGCTTTGGCAAGCGTTGGATTGCAAAACTTACAATTTGTTAACACCAAGGTGACTCATTTCTTGCTTCATCATTGTCAGATGTACAGGTCATTAGTATTATAGTTCGCTTAATTGTGTTGCAACAAATATGACAAGTTGATATTATCCATAAAGAGAAACAAAGCAAAGGAAGGATTAGGGAACATGAAACTTCTACAAAAGCTAGGTTATCCATGCACAGACTTGCATGATGCTGTCAATGTTAACTTTGTAGCATCAGTTAGGCATATTTCAGAAATATAATCTTGTGCCTGCATTTCACTGACAATGGTACAGCTCGGTAGTCTTGTACAAAGCTACTTAGTCAGGGATGAGGAACATCTATATGTGTGGATCATTAACCTTATAAATTCCAAAAGATCATGCTTGCAGTTAAGATAAGTGGATAGAATTGAAAGACTAAGTTGAGATTCTGTTGTACAAACATCGCAAGCAAGATTGAAGTTTCAGTTGAAATGACACATGAAACTCAGTCTTGGTCTGTTTTTATAGTTCAACCCTATTTAGCTGAAATCATTTCTAGAGCCATTTCTTCAGTTCTTTAAGCACAAAGACTAAATAGTGTCAAGTTTTTGCTCATTTGATTTGATTTTTTTTTTAAACAAAAGAGGGGATATTTATTTATTGACAAAAGATCTAATTTCTGAGAAATATTCTCTTGAGATTAAATATGGTTTTCTGCAACTTTCAAGAAAAAAGAAATTGAAGCATCCAGGACTTCGGCTCGATTAAGGAGAAAGGAAGCCACCGTGCATATAAGAGAGTTCTTAATTTAGAGGAAAAGAAAAAGAAAAAAGATTGGCAGAAAGATGAGAAAAGGAATTGTAAAGTAGATCAAGCATCCTAAATAGTGGATTCTCAAGAATTGAGCACAAACTGCCACATATTAGCTTAGATCTTATGCATACTTGGGTGGTCTATATCTAATTGTAATTTTGTTTTCATACTTTACAGATTATTAGTTGTATGCTCATACTTGTCACTTGGCATGGTGGTGATGATCATATCAGGTTCATCTTTGCATGCAAAGTTATGTTAGTGTATTTTACAGAAATTTAGAGGTGGAGTTCCCTTTTCCTTTGTTTTGCAGCTAATGAAGCTATATGATCCACTAAATAAATTTGAAACTTAAATTGCTACTGTACCTTCAAAACAGATAGGACATTCTTCATCATCTAAATCACCAGATAAAAGCTGTGCATCAGTTTTCTCAGTCTCCTTTTGTGAGGTAGGATTGTCACCCTTGTGAGTTAAAGAAACCATTTTCTCATTCTTGCTTTCTCTGTGCAGTCGTTCGGTCCTTTGAGTTGCATTCTCACTGATTGTTATTTCAGAAGACCTTTCTACTGCTGCTATTACATTGGCCTCATCAGACCTCATTGACTGTTGCTGATATGGTTGTTCATTATTACTTTTATCTGTAAAACAATTTGTGCTACAATTTTAGGTGATCGGAAATACCTTTATCATCAATTATCAAATTTTTCAAGCAATCATACAAACCTTGATTTGATGATGAAATCTGATTCCCTGATCTTTGAACAGGCTATACATGAATCCAAATAAATAAAGAAAGTAGTTAGCTATGATCAGCAAGCAATCATCCACTAATCCTAATTGGAGATGTATTGAATACTTGGAAGATATGAGCTCATTTATCATGCTACACAAAAACAATGGTTACTATCTACTATCATGACAATGGTCAAGATTCCCTCGGGTAAGCTCCATTTTAGAGTGAAAATCCTGCTCTTGTTCTCCTTCTTTTTCCTTCTTTAATTGTTCTATAAACTCCAGCTGATTTAATCATCGGAGAGTTTTCTGCCGGACATATTCTGATGAGTGAACATTCTTCGTAGATCCATTAGTCATCGTGAATGGCCTGCACCTTTCGAGGTGCCTGATTGATTTCCGGACATAGTTTCCACTGGGATTTAGCGGCAACACTTTCCTTATGCAGTCTATTATTTCTAGCGGCCCCCTCTTCCCCTCCCACTACCCCTCGTTGCATGCATTACAGATGGTAAATTCCATTGTAAACTGAAATAACTTACACCTCCTTTCTTTTTTCTTGTAAAAGCTAGGTGAAGGGAAACCTCAGCAGTTTTTTGTAACAAAGCTCATTGCTTAGACAACAGGCAACATGATCTTACACCTATTAGTACAGGTTAGCATATTTTCAATTCTAGCCCTATACACCACATCCTCAAACATGAGGCTGAATATAAAGTATCTTCTTTAACAGCTCATTAATAATAATAAAAAAAAAGTTTCTTCTTTCAGAGAATGCCTTCATGCAATTATGAGGAATATCGAAGAAAATAGAACCCACGTCTATTTTTTCAAATAAAAGATACAAAATAACTAAACATTTGTTGGCCATGGTGTTGGATGGTGCGTGAAAAAAAGAAAAAGGAAAAGAAAAAATAACTAAAGACATGTTAAAATTATACTAATAATGAATTGCGAGATCACAGTTTGCGACTATAATTAATACATGTTGAACCATGGTTCATAATATACCTTTCAGGCATGACCAGGATGGCATTCATATGTTGAGAATCAGTCCTAATCCTTTTTACCCCAAGAAAAGACAAAAAGGTTTAGGTCATCAATGATAAATGAAGAGAACTTATGGTAAGTTTGGCTTAATGGATCAAGTATGATCCACCACAAATCTGAAAACACTGCAAACATAATTAAAATTCTTATTGCTTTGTTCCATGCTTTTGTATGGAAAATCTGTCAAAATATTTATTTGATTGTTATATATAACAAGCAGAACGTAGGCGGAGTGTCCTTCCAAGTTTACACGCACAAACAAAATCACTGCCGATATAAGAGAGAAGAATATAGTAGACGAACATATTCCTTTCAAGCAATTGCATCCAAAAAAAAAAAATCTCTTTCTTCTACTTCTATACATTTCTTTCATATACAATCTATCTAAATGTAAGTTTTGGAAAACAACAACGACAAAACTTGTACGAACAGAACAAAGAGAAGAAGGAAGACGGTGGGGTCTAACCGGTTCGGAAGCGCCTCTTGCACTTCTCTGCTCTCCTCCATGGTTGTTGTTGGCACCCAGGCGAGACCCTGATGAACCCATGTTTCGTAATATCAATCCAGAATTGATGCGCGCTCTCTCTCTCTCTCTCTATATATATATAGCTTGTTACCTTTTGGTCTCCTTGTTCTAATTCTAAACGAACTGTTCCTGGGACAACCCGGAAATTTAAGCATACTAGGATTCCTTTGGCTTTGGTGTTTTTCTATTTGTTTCTCGGAAAAAAAATATTATATAAGATGCGTTTATCTACGTGTTGCTATGGAAAGTATCTTGGACTTGATTAGAAAGATCCGACAGTTCCCATTGTTCGACGGATACGGATGGATTTACGGAGGAGGGATACGGGAATAAAATTTTATATACGGGATAAATCATTGGTATTTGGTAATTTCAGATGATGTATAATATATTTTCCAAAAAAATTGTTACACAAGAAACACGGTTTATGATTTGGACACTTTACTATTATATATTATAATATTATTTTATTTTTAAATATTTTTTTTATTTTTATTAAAGATATCTCTATTTTAAAATATAACTTAAAAGTAACTATTCAAATGAGGATGACATGACCAACTGACCTTACAGTTATAGAGCAACACTAAACTATTATAAAGTAATATTATATATTATAAAATTATATTATATTATTATAAAATAATACTGCATTGTTGTAAAGTAATACTACAATAAAGAAATACTAACTATGATAATGTAATACTACTAAGGTTATTCATGGATCGGCCTCGGGTCTAGACTCTATTCATTTTTAATCAGCTTTCGACCGGACCTATGTAAATTTTGATATTTCCTAGGCCCAAGTCCGATTCGTGAACAGATCTAAATACTACCTTATTATAAAGAAATACTATACTATTATAATATAATAAAGCAACACTGCATTATTATAAAAGAATACTACACTAATATAATATAATATATATTATTATAAAAAAATACTATACTAATATAATATAATAAAGTAATACTGTATTATTATAAAATAATAATATACTAATATAATGTAATACTATATTATTGTAAAGGAATACTACACTATGATAATATAATACAAGAGTCTTTTAAAAGATATAAGGGTATAAAGATTACTTCAATCAAAATGGATAGTTACTTTTAACTCATATTTCAAATGAGTAGCTATTTTTACTTGAAACTCAAATGGGTAGCTACTTTTAAGTTGAAAGTATAATTGGAGATTTATCCCTAGTTCTTTATTTTATTAATTGATTCACCTCCCATGATGTAGAATTGGCAGCCATTATGTAATATATTCGTTGGGATAAAATCGATTGACCTCCATACACCGACCAATCTTCGGCGTAATCCGCTCGACACCTGACTCAGGCCCATTAAACAAAGACGACCCTGAAAGTATTATCAACTTGACAGACCGACGCTACTCTCGACCGACCAACCAAACATCCCTCACCGAATCAAGATCGATAGGCGGCCGATATTCGGACTCTATAGACAATAAACTACTTCGACCGTCGGTATTTTAGAATTACTAATCGACAACCGACTTCTGACGCACAGTTGACCGACTCATTCAAATATATCATACCATCACGGACGGTTACTCCACTGATATCGCGGCATAATCCATGGGGATTAATAACCCACTACGAGATTACCGTCCTATGATTCTACGCCGCTAAATATGGGACCATATCTGACAGTTACGATGATCTACTCTATAAAAAAGGGGTAAGGCAACAAGTTTTGGTAAGCTAATTTTGATACGCTGAGCTCTATCTCCATTCTCATACTACTGTTGCCCAGTCTCCCCCTCTAACTTAGGCATCGAAGGGTCCCCACCGGAGACAACTCCGGTCAGTGCGGACTTCATTTTGCAGGTGCTCGTTCCGATGAACAGGTGACAAGGGGATTGGCAGCAACAGATTGGCGCGTCAGGAAGGAGAAAGACAGCGGCAAGAAGAAAACTCGCAATGACGAGAACCAGAGCTCAATGATCAACGGCGATCGGCTCGATGAGACACTTCCCGACGGGAAGAGGCCCCTCCTCTGCCTCCAGTAGCAGAGCCCATTTTTCACACCTCGTGGTTACCACAGACGTTCAGATTGCTACGATCGTGCAACAAATGAACGTCCTCACGGAGGTAGTCAAAAGCCTCCAACAACAGCAAATCCAGCCACCACAACCGCCGGCGGAGCAACCGATGGCTCATTCAGCACCTTCCAAGCATAGCCGCCGTCATCCGCGATGATCTCCATCTCCTCCATCAGAGTGGCGATCTCGACTCTCTCAACGGGATGAGCAGCGGCACTCACGGCACTCTCGATGCACCACCCACCATTCACGGTGCCCCTCTCCTTCTCAATTAGATCGAACAAGGAAGGGGAAGTGACTGCGAACACTGTCTGCCTCTAATTCATCGGGAGGATCAACCCCCGGAGTCTTCCATCACCGGCGGCTTGAAGACTATGAACATAAGTTCAAGAAAATCGATCGCCGACTCGTCCAGCTCCAGACAGACGGTCAGAAATCGTCAAATGACTTCGATTTCCATACCGCCCAGCCTCTCTCCCGACTTATTTTGAACGAATCAATCCTGACTCGGTTCAAGATGCCGCATGTGGAGCCCTATGATGGTTCCACCGATCCAATCGATCATCTCGAGAGCCATAAGGCTTTCATGACAATCCAGGGAGCAACTGATGCCCTTCTGTGTATCAGCTTCTCGGCTACACTTTGGAAAGCTACTCGGACCTGATACTCTGGGCTTCGATCGGGAAGTATCCACTCCTTCGAGCAGCTGGAACATTCTTTCGTGGCCCATTTCAGCACCAGCAGGAGGCTGCCACGAACCTCGGATAGTCTCTTTTCGATCAAACAAGGAGAGACCGAAATACTCTGAGATTTCGTGGTCCGATTCAATGCGGCCATGCTTGAGGTCAGGGACCTCAATGAAGACATGGCCATATCGATCATAAAAAGAGGTCTGAGGGGGTCCCAATTCACGTACTCACTGGATAAAACTCTCTCTCAGACGTATGCTGAACTCTTAGAACCCGCGTATAAATATATGCGCGCAGATGAAGGAGCTTCTGACTGGCACCAGACAGAAAACAAAGGTCAAAAGAAAAAGCAGAAGAAGAGTGGGGCTCCGATCGAAACAAGTAGGCCCCCATCCAATAAGCAAGCCTCACCCCGATGACGGAGTCCGAGGCCGACACATAATAGGTATAATTTCTATACCCCTCTCTCTGCTCCTCGTGCACAGATCCTCATGAAGATCGAAGGGACGGAATATCTACGACACCCTCCATCGATGAGAGTGAAGAATCGTGATCGAAGGAAGTATTACTGGTTTGACCGAGACCACGGTCATGACATCGAACAATGCATCCAGCTCAAGGATGAAATAGAAGTCCTGATACGATGTGGCTACCTCGAAAAATATAGAAGGAAGCCGCCGACTCAACCCCCTCCCGATCGACGACCCCAAACGACTAAAGAAGCTGTGAATAACCAACCGACCATGGGAGTCATCAACATGATCACCAGACGGTTGGACTGGGGGGCAACTTCCAACGAGGAGTCAATGAAGCGACCAAGACTCCATGATGTAATAACCTTTTCAGAGGAAGATGCTCGGAGAATTCAAACTCTCCACGATGATGCTGTTGTTGTTTTAGCAACAATAGCGAATTATGATATAAAAAGGATACTTATTGATAATGGAAGCTCAACTGACATTTTGTCTTACTCAACCTTCTCCCAAATGAAATCATCGATTGACTGACTCAAGAAAATCTTGACACCGTTAGTCGGTTTCACTGGAGATGCGGTCACAGTGGAAGGAGAAATCACTCTCTCCCTAACCACTAGGATTGAACCACAACAAAGCATCGTCTTCATAACCTTTACGGTCGTCCGAGTACCCTCGGCCTACAATGCCATACTCAAAAGACTCGAACTAAATATCCTGAGAGTGATAGTCTTGACATACCACTTGTTGGTCTAATTCCCGACCAAAAACGACATCGGAGAATTACGCGTAGATCAACAACTCGTCCGACGCTATTTCACGATCTCTGCCCAGAATAATAAATCTGAGGACTTTCTGTCAGTCGACAAATTAGACCAAAGAGAGAACTAGGAAAGGGGTGAGCCAGCCAAACAATTGACTTCCATCCCAATAATAAAAAATCCCGAGCAAACGATCCAAATTGGGTCATAATTGTCCGACTCGGAGTGACAACAACTAATCAAATTGCTCAAAACCAATGCCGACATCTTTGCTTGGTCGGCCATAGACATGTTCGGCATTCCTCTAAAAATAATGACTCATCAGCTCAACATCAGTCCTAACGTCAAGCCAGTGAGACAGAAAAAGCAGTCCTTTGCCCCGAAAAGATAGAAAGCCATCGATGAGGAAGTCGATAAACTACTCGCAGCGGGCTTCATCAGAGAAGCCACATATCCAGACTGGCTCACCAATGTAGTCATGGTGAAAAATGCTAACAGAAAATGGAGGATCTGCATCGACTACACTAATCTGAAACGAGCCTGTCCGAAAGATCGCTTTCCACTGCTAAAGATCGATCAGCTGGTAGACGTGACATCGGATCATCGACTACTGAGCTTCATGGATGCCTTTGCTGGATATAATCAAATCTGCATGGCACCGAGGACGAGGAACACATGACTTTCGTGACGGACATGGGCTTATACTACTATAAAATAATGCTTTTCGGTCTGAAAAATATCGGAGCCACCTATCAACGACTCATCAACAAAATCTTCAAAGCACAGATCGGACGAAACATAGAAGTGTACGTGGACGACATGCTGGTGAAAACTACCCAAACTTTGAATCATATTCGAGACTTGGAAGAAACTTTCAACATGCTCCAACGACACCAAATGAGGTTAAATCCGACCAAATATGCGTTCGGAGTAACCTCGAAGAAATTTTTTGGATTCCTTGTTTTGCAATGAGGAATCAAAGCCAACCTCGAGAAAATAAAAGTTATTATCGACATGAAGCATCCAAACACGAAGAAGAAGGTACAATAACTGAATGGCAGAATTGCCGTACTCAGTTGATTTATCTCTAGGTCGGCTGAGAGGTGTCTACCATTCTTCAAGACTTTAAGACAAATGAAAGATTTTTCCTGATCAGATGAATGTCGACTAGCTTTTGAGGATTTGAAGTACTTGGCCTCCCCACCTTTGCTCATAAAATCAAAGGTCGGAGAAACACTATATCTCTACTTGGCTACATCGATAGAGACGGTTAGTTCGATACTTGTTTGGGAAGGTGAAAATAGAATTCACTGATCTGTCTACTACACCAATAAAGTACTCCACAATGCCGAAGTCGGATATTCAAGAGCGGAGAAAATGATCTACGCTTTGATCATATCGATGCAACGGCTTCGCCTTTACTTTCAGGTACACTCTATTATGGTCCTTGCCGATCAACCATTAAAAGCGACCCTGCACCATCCTGATACATCGGGATGAATGACGAAGTGGGCGGTGAAGCTAGACAAATTTGACATATAATACCGACTATGACCGTCCATGAAGACACAAGTTTTAGCCGACTTCATCGCAGAATGCACAATAGCGGACAACAAGTCGGAAGATGCAACTATGAAGGAGGCTAGCCTCATTCTCACCAACTCAGAAGGGGTAGTCACCGAGTACGTCCTTCGGTTCGACTTCAAAGCTTCAAATAATCAAACCGAATATGAAGCTCTTTTAGCCTGTTCGAAAATGGCCATGGAGCTCGAGATTGACAGTCTGAAAGTCTTCACCGACTCTCAACTGATCGTGGGACAAGTCAAAGGTGAATTCAAAGCTCGAGACCCGATCATGGCAATATACTTTCAAAAGGTGAAAGACCTCATGATGAATTTAAGATACTTTGAGATCTTCCACATACCCAGGATCGAGAATGCTCGAGCCAACGCACTTTTCAGATTGGCAACGACTGCTTACAGTTCGTTAGGTCGAACATCCGTGGAGTGTCTTGAGCAATCGGGCATCAACAAAAATGAAAAAGTGTTGTAGCTAACAGTCGAATCTAGTTGGATGGATCCGATCATTCGGTATCTGTCCGACGGAGTCCTCCTTGAAGATCCTACGAAAGGAAAACGAACTCGATAGGCTGCTTCCCAATATGTGATGATGGATGGTCATCTCTACAAAAAGGTCATTCTCCCTTCTCTTACTGAAGTGCCTAGGACCGATCGATGCTGACTATACACTTAGGAAAGTACATGAAGGAATTTGTGGAAGCCACTTGTGGGGCAAGTCTCTAGCCTATAAGATTTTGCGACAAGGTTACTATTGGCTCACCATGAAAAAAGATGCGGCTGACTTGATTCGGAGGTACCAACCATGCCAGAAGTATGCCAACATACAGCATCAACCCCCAGTCAGCTAACGTCCATTGTCGCACCCTGGCCTTTCGTTCAGTAAGGAATCGACATACTCGGTCCTTTTCCTCCGACATCTGGCCAAAAAAATTTATAGTGGTTGCAATCGACTATTTCATCAAGTGGATAGAAGCCGAACCCCTGGCCCAAATCATCGAACGCAAAATGAAAGACTTCATCCAGAAATCCATCATCTATAGATTCGGACTGTCGCATACCATAATCATAGACAATGGACAACAATTCGATAATCAGGACTTCAGAGAATTCTGTACGAAGTTCCATATTATACATAAGCTTATATCAGTCAGGCACCCGCAATCAAACGGAGAGGTTGAGGTGACCAACCGAACAATCTTGCATGGGTTAAAGACCTGACTGAATGAGGCTAAAGGTCTTTGGGTCAAAGAGCTATATCCAGTCTTATGGGCGTATCGGACAACTCTCGTATACCGACTGGAGAGTCTCCTTTCAACTTAGCCTATGGGATGGAGACGATGATCCCACTCGAGATCGGATTACCATCGATAAGAGTTGAGCAATACAATAAATCGAACAACTCTAAGTATCGGAGAGCCGACTTAGATCTCCTACCAGAACTCCGACATGAAGCTCAACTTCGCATGGCCACATATCGATAGAAGATAGTTTGGTACTATAACACCAAAGTTAAACCAAAAGTTTTTCGATCAGGAGACTTAGTTATAAGAAAAGCAAAAATTTCAAAATCTCTAGATCAATGAAAGCTATCTCCGAACTGGAAAGGACCCTACAGGATATCAGAGACAAACAGATCGGATGCCTATCGGCTCGAAATGTTGGAAGGTTTGGCTATTCTCCAAACATGGAACGTCGACAATCTAAAGTTGTACTATCAGTAATCCTTGTACACACTTGAAAATACAGCTCTGTGCTAGAATCATAAACCAGACTTCTAATGAAATGTTGGTCCTCGTTGTGGAGGCCGGATCATCGATGTCACGGCTTGGGGCCTGACTTTCCAAAGAAGTCAGAAATCTTCAGCCTGACCATCAACTGCATTCCGACTCCCTTGCAGAATCGATCTATCTACTTCAACAGGAGGCTAGCACCGGCCATGCAGATTTCCTCCACAAAAGCCGCGCCGCCCCCATAGTCAGCTTCCATTCAAATGGCTGGCTAATTTGCCGACTTGGTATCAACTAAGGAAGATAAAATATCAAAACGATCAAAGTCAGATTGAAATTATACCGACATAGTCACGGTCAGTCGAGAGATATTCGGCTTGCCACCATTTATCAGATAATACGACGTATAAATCTGATCAAGATCCGGATAATGGATATACGACTTACTATCGTTATCCTAACTAAATATGTTGAAAACTACACGACTAGCAGACCTTACAATCTATGGAATGGTCGGATCTACGATCTACATTCAAAGATTATTCCACAGATAGACATCACAGACATTTCAGCAAACAAAAATTCTATCTTGAAGAAAAATATTTTTATTCATTATCAGAAAAGAAAATATAAAATCGGATCAAAATCTGACTACAAGTATCAGGCTATAAAAAAAAGAGATAATATAGATACATTGACTAAGATTCATCATCATTCCTTTGTTCGGGATTAGCATCGCCAACTCGAATGATTTCAGATCCGGTCGGTACTTCACCCTGTGTCGGTGCGGCTTCTTCTTCATCAGCACCATCTTCTAATCTCGGAGGGATAACTTTCTGACCGCATTGCGGCCGTCTTCATACCCGACACGGTACGAAGCGAAGCCGCCTTCGAGGATCTCTTCTTTGAACTCTTTTGAGCCTCAAAAATCTTTGACTGCCCGATCCAGTGCTTCTTTTGCCGACTCTGCTTCTGCCTTTGCCAAATCAGTATCGGCTTGAGCAGATGACAATTCTTCTTCGGCTAGTGCCAACCTTTCCAGGTTGGCCCGATGATGCCTACGTTCGGCTTTGAGTTCTTCAATGCACCCATCTCGCTCTCGTCGAAGCCGATGGAGAGAATGCCTCTTGCTCTTGACCTGCACATCAAGAGCCGAAATAGTCCCGTGAGCCGATTTAAGTTCGGCCCCCGAGGATATAAAGGCATCGATAAGTTGGAAAACCTCCTCCTTAAGTTTAGCTTCCCGCTCCGCTGCCGACTTGAGTTGTTCAAGCACGACCGCCTTTTCGACATCAGCGGCCGCCACCATATTCTTCCACGCACTCCGAATGTCGGCGAGCTTTGTATAGCCAGCCTCCAGATCGGACATGTCGTGGATCAACTGCAAACAAAAGATAAGTCGGTTAAAAAAAAAAAGAAAAGAAGAGAGAAAAGAAAGAAGGGTTTTACCAAAGAAACTTACCCCGATGATTGTCGGGTAAAAGGATGAGAACATCTCGACCACCGACCGTTTCCTCCGATGCTCCCGATCAACCAGAAGAAGGGTCGCCTGACACAATCGCTTGACCAATACAGAATTGACCAAAGCTGATTCACCCTCGGGCACTTGGAGGTCGAAGTGCACCGCATGGCCCTCTGAGGCGACTTCATCCGTCGATGCCACCAAAGCTTTCCCTCGATCTCTTGTCGGCGGCCCTATGTTCGAGAGCGAGGGGAAGCTCGAGCTCGACTATGCCCCGACTAAATGAGTGACCGATGCAGCCGCAGATTGCTTGGGTTCTCCTACCTCGACCCGAACCTCCTCGGATGGCAGGACCACCGATGTTGCTTCAGTGGTCTCCCTTACCACCCTCTTCTCGAACGGTGCAACAGGAAGCATTGCCGGAGCCGACAGCGCCAAGATAGGTTTGAAACCCGATACTGGTGGGACGTCGGGTTTCACAGCCAACGTTGAAATGCCGGCCAGAACTGGTGCCTGATGCCTCTTCGGCGGGCGCAAAGGCCCGACCTTAGATGCTGTCCTCTTCTTGGCAGCATGCTGACGAATGTCAGCATCCGACACACGTACTCTTCACTGCATAGCTGCAATTACAATGGAGGTCAGTGCAAGTTAGCAAATAGGAAGAAAATCAAGAATAACCGATCAATTATTCTGTACTATACCTAGGCGAGGAACTGAATTAAGGCCGACGTCATAAAGTGCCTGTTCAGTTACAAGCTCTTTCTGTTTCGGGACCGACATATTTCTCAACCAATGAAAGTCCTCCTGGTTGTCAACCTCCACTTGGCTGTTGTCATTAGGACCAGTTCGAGGGTTGCCCCAATGAGAAGAAAAACCCCAGAGAAGAAAAGAAGAGGCGAAGAAAAACTGGTTCTTTCATCCATGAATGGACGATGGAAGACCGATGATGAATGAAAGATCTTTTCGGAGGTTGAAAAACCACCACCCTCGGGCCTTCGGGTGAGATTGGAGGATGAAAAAAATCCAAAAAAGAGAAGGGCGGGGGACGGTCGGCAACATCCGACATAATAAGGCAAAGCTGAGTATCAGCCGGACCGAATTCGGTGCCAGCTGAGTCGGGTAGAGTCCATAGTAATCCAAGATATTTCGGATAAATTCTAGAATCGAAAATTGAAGATTCGTTCGAAGATCTTCGATATAGAAGGCCATCTGATCCGATGGTGGGTTATTCACTCGACCATCGATCCCGGGGATGAAAAGTTGAAACTGCTCTGGGATGCAAAACTGCTCTCGGAGTCATTCAACATTCAGTTCTGAAAGTGAAGAAGCCTCCACGTTCGGACTCGATTGGGACTCATCAGTCGGATTCTCCGACCGATCTTTCCGAGAAGGAGAAATCCTAGCCATGAAAATGACTCTAAAAAGACAAGAACTTCAAGGAAAAAGGACTCGAAAGAAAAGTTAACCTGAGCTGGAGCAATAACCTTGGGTGTAGGGGCAGAGTCCCAGTACCAAGGACAGGAAAAAGTAAAGATTTGGTTGAGAGCGACCCTAAATATAAGATCTATCAACGGTCGAGATGAAAGCAATCGAATCAAAGATATATCGGATGACGACACGTGGTAACATCTGGGCCGACCATGGATCAGATGGTTTGACGCACCTGCTCCAGATTGAACCATGTCATCCCTATCCGCGTGAACATCTCTGACCCATTGGTACCTCGACACATGGCAAAAATCTACATGCCAGAAGTAAATCCTACGACGCCGGTTCGCCTTCCCAATGTAACAGCTGGTGCCAACTAACCTTCCGCAAATGACACCTGACACCAAATCTCCTTGCTAATGCGACAGTATGAGGATGACAAAGTGAATGATCGACCGTATTTCAGAGAATATGGCGGCAGAACCAAGACTCGATATGATAGATAACAACTCCTCTCGTCCAAAGCAACTGATCACATGGCTACGCACGTGACAACTCACCATTGAACTCGAGAGTGGGGGGGCAACTATTGGGATAAAACAGACTGACCTCCATACACCGACCAATCTCCGACGCAATCCGCTCGACATCTGACTCAGGCCTATTAAACAAAGACGACCCTGAAAGCGATTACTAACTCGACAGGCCGACGCTACTCTCAACCGACCAATCGAACACTCCTCATCGAATCAAGATTGGTAGGCGGTCGATGTTCGGACTCTACAGACAATAAACTACTTTGACCGTCGGTATTTCAGAGTTACTAACCGACAATCGACTCCCGATGCACAGTCGGCCGACTCATTCAAATATATCATAACCGTCACGGATGATTACTCCACTGATATCGCGACGTAATCTATGGAGATTAATAACCTACCACGAGATTACCATCCTGTGATTCTACGCCGCTAAATGAGGGACCATATTCGACAGTTACGACGATCTACTCTATAAAAAGGGGATAAAGCAACAGGTTTCGGTAAACTAATTTTGATACGCTGAGCTCTGTCTCTCTTCTCATACTACTATTGTCTAGTTTCCTCCTCTAACTTAGGCATTGTAGGGTCTCCACCGAAGACAACTCTGGTTAGTGTGGACTTCATTTTGTAGGTGCTCATTTTCGATAAATAGACAATGAGGAGATTGACAGCAACAATATTCCTTCACCTCACCTTTTGATAGAGGACAGTGTGGAGGATTCCTCGAAGATATGGTGATATAGAACTCCATTATTGTGCTCAGCATCTCAACAACAAAAATGATGCATTTTGGGATAGCATAGCATTTGCCTTCCTATGGCCAGAGCCGCAAGTGGAGTGGATTCACTCACTACTAATCATATCTAACCTTAGATTAACCCAATTTTATTTAAATTTAAGTTACTCTTACAATCTTGCTAGGCTTAGAAAAATGCTCATCATCTTGAACGTGGATTACTTGTAGGCCACCCAAGTACCTACTCTTAAGGTAAGGTGACTGGAAATTAATCTAACATGTTTTTCTAAGCCTTCTTAACTTTCAAAAAAAAATCACTTTAATAATTTTGTATAGGTAATCATCAATGATGTTGTTGATGATATTTTATATGTGTGGTCAACCAAATATTGTATTAAATTGGTTATTGATGATATCTGATCTATTTGGGATGTAATCAAGTAATCAATTTCTTTCCATTTCTTATAATTTTTGTTTGGATTGCTCTTGACCAAAGAAAATCTTTTTGATTTCTAAAACAAATCCAAAACATGATGCAGCCTGACTCAAATGGAAATAAATTAAACTTTATTTTTTTTTCTATTTTCGGTCCAAATCAAATACAAATGGGATCCAGGGTATGACCTGATTGAACCTACTTGCGACACTATAAGAGGTTGTTTAAAGTACTGCATTTGAAGTTGCATTACAACTCACAGCACATTACAACTCAAATTGCATTGCAAGTTTGCAACTTAGTTATAACTTGAAGGGAACACACTTCTTATGTTTGGAGGAGGTTGGAAAATGGAGGAGCATCTTTGACTGACATTCGATTGAACACTTTGTGAATGGGCACTAGATTGGAGCACTCGACGTGCATGGAGACAAAGGTTGTTTTGAATGAAGAGGTTATCTTCAAAGTAATTGACAACAAGCTATATAGTGGACTTGGGTGCCCATGGAAAGAGAGCAAGCAACAATGGAAGCCTTGAGGGTTGAGAAATTAAAGGGCAAAACAGGGGCCAAAAGTGGCGCATGGAGACAGAGAGATGAGAGTGGATGGCAAAAGAGGAGGAGGTGGTGAAATAGATGAGAGAGAAAGAAAAGGAATATTTGTTTTAATTAAAATATCTACTCGAGTGATTGTAACTTATTCTGCAGCCATTTTGACTACAAATCCACTCATCATAAAATAATCTTGAGGTGCAATCCGACAATCAATTCAACTTACTAATGCAATTTGAGTCATAAATATCCAAATAAGCAAGCTAAGCTACATTTGCAACTTGAGCTGTGTATAGCTCCATTTACAGAATTCCAAATAGCCTCTAAAAGTTAGAAAATTGAGTATTTGGACCTTCTGAGAGGTCTTGATAACTTTAAAAGAAGGGCACGGTATGGTTGAAGAACTTTGCAAGCAAACTCATATATTCATGTACAATTTTAATTTGAAGAAGAATCTTAAAAAGGAAAAAAAATTCTTCGAGTCTAGATTGCCATCAATAGCTCAAACTAGGACAGCAAGCACCAAAATATTTACCTTGATGAAATCCAAATAAGATTTAGTTTAGAAAAGAAAAATATAAATTTCATAATTTTTTTTTGATGTACTAATTTTTGAATATTTATAAATATGTTTTAATTAAAGAACCGGATGAACATAATATTTGATAAACATTTGCTTTTTTTTTTTAAAGTTAGTTTTAGGTGCGACGAACCTACATCAATGTTGTCCATAGGATCCTAACACATTATGCCCTTTTTTTCATCATTAATAATATATAAGGAAAATAAAAATAAAAGAAAAAATTTACAGGTAAAAAGAAAATCTCATCAGCATCTCCACGTTCTAAAGCATATCCACGTTCTAATCATCTCTCTCTAAATAAGTATAAACTAAAAAATCTGAAGAAAAGAGAGAGAAAAAGATAATTTAGCATAACCAAATGTTGATACTTTTCCATCTACATTTCACTACAAAGCGCCACAAAACAGAGAACTAAAATTTCTCTTCAGGATAAAACTAAGCAATGGAATAAAATATAGTAAAATAGAAACACCCCCAATCTCTCTCAAGAACACAAACCCAACCTTCATCATGATGATAAGTGGATGTAAACGGATTTGGTTTAACTTTTCCTTCAAGTCTCTCTCTATCTCTCTCTCTCTCTCACAAACACACACCCACACAAAATCCAACTTTCATCACGTCGATAGCTGCATTTGCTTTAAAATCAGTCCAGTTTAGCTTTTTTTTATTGAGAAGACACAAATGCACCAAACACATGGTTCATGGAGTCCATGGTTATTTCGTAAGATTGAAACTAGATGTCCATGGTTCATGGAGCCTGATGACACCAAACACATGATTTTTGAAAATTCAAATGCACAAAATATGGAAAGTTCCAATACTGTTGATGTTTTCTTATCGCAAGCATCCCTTCATGTCATAACCACAAGCCTGGATCAATATTTTTGTAGTAAAACCATTCTAACATTTGAGTACTAACAATCTAATGACACATTAATACCATATTAATCCTTCTCCAATTTATAAACAAGACAAAGCTCGTCATGCTTCGGGCACAAATGAGAGACAAGGCATGATAAGAAACAACCCAAATATCCCAACCATACGGATGGCAATACTTAACCATTTAACCCATTTAATTATTTCAATATATCGTGGATCTAGTTAAATTATTTATTTAATAAACTAATCAGATTTAGATATGAATTTTTGACTCATATAATAAACCTTAAATTTGGATTGATAAATTTTTTATCGATCAAATATTCAACCCAATCTGATTGCCATCCCTAACCTGCAGCTGCTGCTATTAGTCGGCAATATACGAACTAATGTAGCATTTTTGCAACCCATGACCCAAAAAGAAGTTTAAGAAATGACAAGATGTTAGGAACGAAAGGGATAGTTCAGATGCTAAAGTGGTGAGTCAGATGACTGTTCTTCTCCACCACAACCCATGCCTGCACTGTAAAATATTCATGGGGGTGGGAGAACTCAAGCCTCCATAGGTAAAAGGTTGTGTATAGCATCACATGTCCTTAAAATAGTCAAATCTAAGTGTAAAATATGACCAGTAGTGCATATCCTGCAGGCTAATCTAGTTTAGCATGTACAATAGGGTATTGAACTAGGCCAAAGAAGTATCAATCTGCCCTATAAAATTAATTCCCAAATATCATGGAGCATGGATCAACATTGGCTGTATTTATCCAACAAGAAACTTGTGGACAAAAGATCTGTCACATAAATATTCCCGTGAACAGAGAGAATGAGATGCCGATCAATACATGAACCATTCGATAGCACTGCTGCAGTGGAAAGAATTAATTCGCAGATCCCCTATCAGCAATGCATCAAAAACTTAACATGATGCCCATCAGGAAGTTGGCGGCATTGCTCACCTCTAATGATCTCACAGTTATAAGCATTCCTTTCTCCCCAAGAACTATCTTGAGTGCCACAATAATATCTAATATTTCTCCTACTCTTCCAATTGTAAATATTTGAGTGGCTTCCTTGAGGAAGAAAATGATAGATTGACAAAGTAAAGATCAGTAAAACAAACAGAATAGATGGATTAAAGGTTGTTCCAGTAACATCATGTACCTATGACGATATGAACTTGCCCCACAAACCCTTGAAAATTTTTAATGCAGCTCCAATTGTCAACACCCAAAAGATAGCAACAAGTCCAACCAGGAATGAGATAAACAGGAACCCACCATTGTGGCTCTCTCTCTGCCTCCCAGAAGCCAAAGTGCCTCCACCTGTTGTCCCATTTGGTTCTTGAGCTCCAATCGGCCCTGCTCTGAAGCTTGAAACACGTTGAAGTGCTCTACTTATTAAAGCATTCTCTGAGGCTAGTGCAGGACTGCTTGGTACAGAATCTAACAAAGATGACAGTGCCGAACTGAACCATGAGTCTGAAGCACCTCCAAAAGGACTAATTTGCCCCTGGGTGTTCTCCCCAGGATTTGATGGAGTGCTAGCATATACAACACCTACATGATTCAAATAGCACAAATATATGAGAAAAGGATAGTTAAAGTAACAGCATCCTGACCTTTCAGGAATCAGGATGAAGCATGCATATATGAACTGATTAAGCACCTGATGCTGGTGGTGCAATAATAACATCATTTGACTCTGCAGCAGTTGCCACACCGAAATCCTGCTCAAATGTCCAGAGCTCACTGGTGATATGAGATGCTTGGTCTTCGTAGAAATATGGATTCTGGCCTGCTCCATCAAGAGGCTCGAATTCTTCAGCTAAATACATCGGGGCATCAAAATAATCATAAGAATCATATAATCCACCAGTGTCATGAACGATGTCCTTGTTGCTGACATCATCTACTCTCCACTCTACAGACTCTGGGTCATTGAAATCTTTGATCTCCAAGAACTCTTCATCATCCCTGAATTGGTCCTGATCAGAACAAGTGGAAATAGATGTTATCACACGATCCTTGACAGGCTGCATGCAAGCTGGATCTGGCATGGTAATCTCAGAGTTTGGCTCCTCGCCGCTCAGCTCACACCAGTTGAAATTCTGTTCAGTAAAATTAGCATCTACAAGACATGGCACCTCGGTATGGCTTCCAACTTCTGCTTCAGCATCAATCTGCATCAATAATTACCAGTTCAATGGAATCAGACAACCATATCGATAACAATAATTGACAGGAATCCAACATCTTTTAGAAGCAAAGTTTATTCAGTTAAAACAAATGAATTGGGTCTGTGGATCTGTCATTTTGCTAACAAAGATGCCATTAATTTTCTAAATAAAACATTATATCAAAAAGAAAGGGGCTAATGGATGCCATAATACTGTAGTCATGAGGGGAAAAAATCCACTTAACTATATCTTCCATGGTCATCTTTCACTTCTGTCATCTATTTCCAACTCTAAAGCAACCTGGGTTCTCCGAATCCTATTTTGTCTCGTGTCTCCTTTTCCTAGTAAGATATACTGCCTCCTTCCCTTCTAATCCCTCCCTTATCAACCAGTCTGATCTTAAAGGAATTCATAGTTGTTCTTTTCTTTTCTTTAAGTGATATCTTATACATTTAATTGCTACTTCTATACCTAGGATTTGTTGCAAATGCATAAAGGCTACTTGTGTGCATGTGTTGTGAATTTCTCACTCAAAATATAAATTGATAAAATGTTGGGCAGAATGGGTGACAGATAGCATGACGTTTCCATGTCTATTAATTTCTCAGATGAATTTGGGGATCATACATATGGTTCATGGGAAAATCTAGATATTAATTAAAAATGCATTTCCCAAGCAAACAGTCGAATCTGGACAATATCATAATTAAGAGGGACCAACCTCCGAAACATAAGCAGAATGTTTGGAAGGTTGTGGAATTATGTCTTGTTCATTAGACAATTGCAGCAAAAAGTCCTCAAGGTCGTCCATTGGAAGTCTGCTCCCCTCATCACCTAGCATGCCGGTGGAGGTGGCACTATCAGGATGTTCAGATGCTGTGCATTCCTTGCTGTTCTGGTTTCTAGAGCTATCATTTTCGCCATCATCTTCCCACTCCTCTTCTCTGAAAGGTGCACCATACTGTTCCCCATTCTTCGGACCAGGTCCACTCTTCCTAAAGACCTTATAAAGAGCATAACAATCCTGCAAAGGTAGAGATCCCTAGATGAGAAACTGACAAAACCTTTATGAAAGATTAAGTTAAATGACCGTTAGATATTTAGATTGATGTTGCTTTGACTTGCCTGCACCTTGTTGCAGCTCATCAGCAGCTGCTCATCCAAGGTATACTCATGCATGACCCAATCGGTGCGTTCTCCTCTAGGAGCACGGCCACGGTGGTAGACAAGGGTTTTCTTGTTACCCACAGCCTTTGAGTTTTGAGAGATTGTCCGGTCCTTTCCTGTGGTCTTCCAGTAGCCATGCTTGGTAGTTCGATTGGATCTCGATCCATTAGGGTACTTCCTGTCTCTAGGACTGAAGAAGTACCACTGCTTGTCACCACTCTTCAACACTGATTTCTCTGCACACATCAACAAGTCATATTTCAGAATTAAGTTAGCCATCAAGGATAAATCTCATCCTGCAAATAATGTCCTAGATTAAACAAAAGCTGGCTCAGCAAGCTTCAGTAATCGGGAAAGAATTCACTATTTCATGGAAAGGTGCTTGGCAAGATCAGCAAAGAATACTTGAGAAATAGAGAGAAAATAAAGAGTGTGCACCACTAGCCATTGTAGAATTATCAAAATAAAATGCAGCAGTGGACTGAATTATCCGAATGAAGTAAATTAAAAAAACAGGCAGGGAAAAGTAATATTGATACAGATGCTTCTACCTCTGCAAGAAAAGAATCATATCTAATATCTGAGAATTGTAATATGGAGAAATAGAATTAGGTTCTGATAATGAAGAGGTCTTTATCAACTGTGACTAAAAGAAGCTGAATCAGCAAGCTTCCATGATTTCAAAAAGGATTACTGATTCCTGGTAAAGAACTGTCGTTCAAATTGTCAGCAACATGAGCCAATGAATAAGATGGGAAAAAAAAAAAAGACAAAATAAAGATGTTGCCCTTACATCCAGATCAGAATGATCGAATCGACTGAATTAGGGAACAACGGTAAGTGCCACAGGAAGCAGACTTCGCAACCTTGCGTTATCAACTAATGGGAAACAAGTCTAGTTCAGATGCTCAGCAGTAAATAAGGAAGCAGAAGCAGCCAAGAATTATGAGAAGTGGATGAAGAAGACGGCGTCCAACCAAATCAAGTTTAAGAACGGTATCTATAACCAAAGCAAAACTTAAAAAGCAAGAATCTTTTTTAATACATGAGAATTAGAGTCATATGACCAAATTATCGACAAACGCACTGGCTGAAATTGTGCAAACCAAAGGGAATAGAATCATATGACCGATAATTAGAATCCCATCCTCTCCGATTCACTTTCCCAGTTTCCCTTGCCCATTCAGAGCAAAAGGAAATAGATTCAGAACCAGGAAAAGCAAGAAAGGAATCATCATCTTGGATACCCAATTAACCTCCAACAAAAATTAGAATTCGAGATCGAATAAGAAATAAATAATAGAAGAAGAGCGAGAGAGAAGAAATAGAGGGGTGTGGGTACCAGGGAGCTCCCAAGGCTCGCACTTGTAGACGTCGACGTCACCGATCATGGGGAGGCGGAGGCGGCGGCGGCAGACCTTGCGCTTGAGGTAGTAGAGCACCAGCTCCTCGTCCGTCGGGTGGAAGCGGAAACCCGGCGGCCAACACTTGGGGTTCCCCAGCGCCGCCCCCACAGCGCCCTCGTCCTCGATGCCGTCGTCGCAGCCGCTCCTCCCCGTCGGCCGTCGGCACTCCGGCGCCGCTCCCATCTCTGGTCAACGGTTGAATTAAAAGTAAAGGAGATAAGAAACAGAGATGGTTGATATATAAGAAGAAAAGAGAAAGCAGCTCTCCCTCTCTCTCTATCTCTCCTCCCTCTCTGGTTTGAAGGATTTAATGAGGGGAAAGAGGAAAAATTTGGGCCTGGGAACCTCAGGTCAGTGGATTCTCTTCCCGTCGGTACACAAAGTCAACATCACCAATAATATGATATATCGGGGAATTAACCGGGGTCAAGTAAAGCCAGTCTTCTCCACCGTTCCACACTTAATCCCACCAAAAAAACACTTTGTCATGGACCAAGCCCTCGTAGGCTTTGACACAGAGAAATTGTAGCCTAATTACTAGAGATGAAAGTGACGTGGATATTATCTAATTAAATTATTTTATATTTAAATTAATTTGAATATAAATAAAAATTTAAAGATTAAATTAATATTTATATTTATATTTATATCTATTAAAAAATATAGATATAATTTGAATATCAAATCTATATATAATTCTATATAATTTTATATAATATTTATTAATTTTTTTAAAAAATATACAATCATACTGCATATTATTAACTTGATTTATAATCTATTTAGAAATATCTTTGATTTTATAGTCATAAAATTTAATTATCTAAATTATATCCGTAACTATATATATACTGAAAATATTCAATTATATCTATATCTGTTTAAAAAAATTGGATATAAATTTTTGTATTCAAATAATATCTATATCCGTATTTATATTCAAACAAATAGGATATGATATGCTGGCATCCAATTTGATTTCAGCCATACTAGTTGATGCCCCTATCATAACCGTTATTTCTACAATGGTGCATGGATAAATGTTTGATGAATTGTGATGAGTGGCATTTATGGCCACGAGTGCAAGACGTTGGGAATGTAAAAAAATGTTAATGGTGATTTCTTGATTATTGTTGAAAATTGATAATATAATATGATAATATTTAAAAATAATTATAATATCTCAATTAATTTATTCAAAATTGATTACAAATACCATATTTATTTATCTTTTATCATCTTCTCTCATCCATGTGGCAGCAAAATGTGCTCATTGTACATTTATTTGCCTTGCAACAAATCAAAATCCAAGATGTCCATCAGATAGTACCCCTTCAAAAAAATTATGACACATATCTTCGGTTTTTTATTTAATATCGAGTGTCATAATTTTTATGAAGGAATCCATAATCTTTAAAAAAGATGTCATAATTCTGTTTCCACATATATTCATTATTTTTTTTCTTCGTGACATATTATGATATTTTGAGAGTCATAATTCAGATCACGGATGACATGATGTATTGGTAGAAGGATTAATACTTCGATTTTTTTTTAGTATCGAAGTGTTATAATTTTTTTTGAAGGGATGACATAATTTTTGTGAATGGGTGTCATAACCAAAAAATAAGAATTTTTCGTCATACAAAATTTTTAAATGAAAAAGACGATCGACAGGTATTAAATATGTGTTGAAAAATAATGATTATGTAATAATTGGACAAGATGGTGCACTCTATGTCGGATTTTCTACACCGCCGCGATGCATAAAAAATTCTATATTTGAAAATCCTCTTTCCATCCATGGAAACTTAAAATGAAGGGTTTTTTTTTTTTTTTCTTTTTCTCTTGATAGATATAGATTAATCGTACTAATCCAATATAAATATAGTTAATAAAATTTTAAAAAATATTATTGAAAATAATTGGAGTAGCCGACGGGCGACACGTCGGTTCAAACTATGTTCTCAAAATGCTGAGCCACGAAGGAAGCGACCAAAGCAAGAAGCTTCGCAGCAGCTGCCCTCCGTCTTTGAATGCCTCTCAAGTTACAACTTAATATACGTTTGTTTTGATAGAAAATTATAAGCCTATAAGGAAACGTGCTGAATTACCGCCAAAGAAATAGAAAGAGATGGAGAGCACATTGATTAATTTTGAAACGAGCGAATTGGTGCCCGTTTGATTAGGTGTGGACCAAGGGTCAGGAGCACCAACCTACAAGCTGCCACGGTCCATAAGATCGAATCATGGGCTTATCTCTTTTCCTTTGCCGCCAGGTTTCGTTGATCAACGGTCAAACGAATCCAGCAGCGGAAATTGAGGGAGATACTGCAGGATCTCAATGAGTCCTATGTTCACACCTGACTTGTTCGTTTGACTTTTCCTGATTGAATTCCGTTCACACCTGATAGGATATATCGAAGCAAATTTTTTTTTTGGTAGAAAGATATATGGAAGCAATTGACCGACAAAGAATATTATTTGCACATTGGATTCTGAGAGTTGTGCATAGCCTTCATGTTCATTCTATTTGGATCCAGTATGGTGCATGTTTTGTACCGCAGAGAATTGTATATATTTGGATCAGTGACACATCATCAATCTCAGAAATGGACGGTCATATATTGTCCATCGTGTTGGCATGACACACAACTAAGATGGCCAAGATCATGAATTGAAAAATGAGTGACAGCTATCCATTTCTAAGATGGACAAAGGGCTTCTATCAGACATGCACAGTCTTTACCTAATCCACAATTTTTTTTTTTTTTTTTTGTATATCTTACATGCATCATAGACTATTTCTTGCTTCAACTTTGCTCGCACCTGATATATTAGAGGAAAAATAGTAGATTAATTTTGTTGCCCAGCGGAAGTCTTATTTATATTTATCTTGCATGCGTTGTAGACCATTTTTTTGTTTCAACTTTGCTCGTGCTCTATATGATGGATGGAAATAGTATATTAGTTTTGCTGCCCAATGGAAACCTGTTTTTACTGGAAGCCTAAGGTGCTTTTGGTATATCTCCAAAAATAATTTTACAGTTTTTAAATCAAAAAAATAATTTTCAAAGAAAAAAAAAAAAAAAGATGATCAATGATATCAACTATTCTCGATTTTTAGGATGAGCTATGATCATCTTCCAAGCAATTTTGCATATTTTGTATTTTATGATTTGTCTTAATGAAAAAAATTTGCTACAGTAAAATGATAAAAGGCGATGCTATAAAAGGTATTTTATGACGCTAATAAGCGTCGTCAATAAGGTTTACGATGCTTCAAAAAGCGTCGCGAAAGTGTCGTCTATGTAAGAGTGGAGTCAAAAAATGCCGACACTTTCTAAAAGCATCGCAATAATTTTCCACGATGCTTTAAGGCGTCGTAAAATTATCTTTTAATGGCGCTTTTTAGCGTCGTTAAAAACAACGCGTCCTCCACTCTATCAAGACGCTTTTCGAAGCTCGGCAGTTAAGTCATTAGCGACGCTTATAAGCGTTGTTAAATAGTGTATTAACGACGCTTATAAGCGTCATTAAGATTTGTAACAGAAAAAAAAAATATACAGATTTTATATACAAAAAAAAGTATAGATATATTTCTGTACAAAATTATATCAATTATTCAAACATAAACCTGTACAATCACCACCATTCACATCAAAAGTAAACTTCAATAGCAAATTTAACCAAACCAAAAGACATTGTTTTATATAAATAAAAATAAAGTATAATCATCCATTACAATCAAGAGTAATATAAATAAATATAAGAATACAATAAAAATAAAATAATATCAATCTGCAGGCGGATGGTCGTCATTATCTCCACGTGATGTGCCGCTGTCTCGACGGGTGCCTGATGTGCCAGAACCTACAAGAAACATATCAAAAGCATGATTTGCATATCTATAAATAAAAATATATAGATTATTAAATTAATACAAAAATATATATTTAATAATATATGTTTACTTGAGATGGGCCATACATCTCTAATAAAGATGTAAGCCGATCAATTTATCCTCTCATGGCCTGCATCTCGGCACGGCTCTGTCGCATCTCCTCCATCTCAGCGGCACGACTCTGTCTAATCTCCTGTATCTCTGCCTCGAGTCTGCGAACGCGTGAATCTTGAGCATCTGCTGCAGCATGCTGCGTATATCTACTAACCTCAGATAACTGAGTAGGGGTGACTCCTACTCCATAACCCCTCACTCGGCCATAGCGCTCTGATCCCATCAACTCTGTGAACACCTCGGCCTCGATACGGTTCTGCTGCGTAGATGCTGCGGACTCGTCGTCACGCTCTGCAATAAGAGATGTAGCCCTCTCCTGTATTTATTTTGAAAACAAGAGTTATACATTAATAGCAAACAAAATTAAATTAAAATCATTGCAAAAAATAGAATATTAATAATGCCGTACATATAAATCTCTCGACTCATCTCGAACAAAAGTACCATCCTGATGAGTATGAGTCATCCGGTAAAACTCCACTTTACCGGGTTCCCTCCCATGCTCATCCACCTACACAAATAATTTTAATTTTAAGCAAACAGTTATAATAATTTAAAAAAATATATGAGTATCATGATACAGACATGGTCCACGATACATAATGATATTAGTTATATAAATATTTCAACATAAAAATTAAAAATTAATTATGAAAGTTTAAGGAACATACAAACTCCTGTCGGAGTTGTGCATAACTCTTCGACCCCGATGTATGAGGAACAGACTGAGCTGCTCATGCAGCTCTACCAATAGCAGAATAAGTCTGTAAAATAAAGTAAAGAATTTGTTATATGTATAATATATAATATATAATATAAATCAATATTTTTATAAAATATTTAAAAGAAAAGACCTGTGTCCTCTTGGAGAATCAATAATGAACCAACTCCATCCACTGATGAGGGGGTACATCAGGAGGACAATTCCTAGCAACCTCCTCCTCTGTCATACCCTGTCTCATATAGTCCCTCTTCAATTGTGCTCTATATTCTTTCTATTTGCGGTTGAGAGACTTCATTACAAAATCATGAGTGGATGGAGGGAGAACAAACTTGCTCTATAAAAAAAAGTTAAATAAAATAAATTATATAAGTGATTAACAATTAATATACAGTATGAACATCAATTCATTACCTCTATAACTCGGAGGAGCTCAACTTTGTACGTTGGAAGCATGTCATTCCATTTTGCATAGTCCAACGGACATAGCTGAGGCCTTCAAGCAACAGTCTCCAAAAATGAAGTCAATAAGCAGGCAGTTTTCTTAATTGGCTGACCTAGCTGATTGCACTCCACAATAATTCTCTCGCCCTCACGCATCTGCCACACATCTCGTACTACTATGGGTCCGCGTCTGGGGTGTACTCTCCCGGATCCATCTGCAAAAAATACATAAAAGTAACTATATCATAAATATACATAAAATAAAATAAAAATAAAATTACATGAAAGACAATATATATCCTGTACGTGTATCTCATCATCTGGCTAATGAACAGGAGGATCGTGCTGTGCTGATGATGAAAGACAGGGCTCAGAATGCTGTGCAGCTGAACTGGCCTCAGGCTGCTATGCTGAAGAAGACGTACCGACCTCTGTCTGTGAAAACTGAAACTGCACACCAGCATATCATCCCCTGCGACGCATAATGTCACCTAGCATTTATATAAATAAAAGGTAGAATCAGTTAATATATGGAGTAAAATAACACAATAATTAATGTAAAATATATACATCATAAATAATTATTATCAGTAACAATCAAGCAGTAGTGTTTCCTTCAAATTCTGTCCTAACCAACGTCGTCGTAGCATTTAAATCATCAGCTGGCACAAAATTGTAGGGCATACATTGTGTATAAGTGTCATCGTCATCATCCTCCACTTGGTTTCCCATATCATATAAGTCTCTAGGTTTTATTTTGATGACAGTAAACCAATCTTTATCTTTTCCGTCTTGTACATAAAATACTTGATGAACTTGAGATGAAAAAATGAATGGGTTATCCTTTAATAACACACCAGTGTGTATCAACCTTGAAAAATTTACAAGTATAAATCTATTTGCATCTTATTTCAAATCCCTTGGTGAGTTTATATCTATCCAATCACATCTAAATAATACTACTTTAAATTTTTTATAATAATCCAACTCATAGATATCTTTAAGTGCACCATAATAGAATTTTCCATCCGCTTCCACCATAACACCGCTATTCTTTATTTTTCTAAATTTCTCCCGTTCTCTAGTATAAAATTTAAAGTCATTAATTATGAAACCGTTATATCTATTCACAATCTTGTTAGGTCCTCGAGCAAAAGCTATTAGTTCATCTGAATTATTTGTCTCCATCATCTTTGATACCTAAAAAAAATGATATGACGAAGTGCTGTTGAGTTATCTGATATTAAATATGTATCAAAAATTAATATATCCCATAATTAAATATAAATTACACCTGATTCGAAAGTCACATAGGGAATAACTCGACCAACCATCGCTGTTCAATCCTTGTATTAGGACGAATGTTATGATTGGCTCGTCTCTGATAAATTAAAAATTCACTGCATAAAATATAAATATATCATTTAGAACATTATATCTAATATAAAATTTAAATCTTGATGTCATGCCTTAAATATACTAACCTGCGATGGTCAGATATTATGTCACTATGAAGTAACACATAATGATGTGCTTGTGCTAAGGATTTTTGATCAAGTACAATACTTTCAGCTCTTTCCAAGAATTTTTCAGCAGTTAAAAACTTATACAGTTCTGCATTCTCCACAAAATCATTATGCCGTTGAGGTCGACTAAAAATAGTCTCTACACCTTGAAGATATCTTGAACAAAATGTCAAACATTCATCCACAATATATCCTTCAGCAATCGAGCCTTCGGGATAGGCTCTATTTCGCACATAATTTTTAAGACGCACAAGATACCTTCAAGAATTAAAGATTTATTAAAATATCAGTATGCTGTTGTTTCTAATAAAATTATCAAAAGATTTAAGGTTTGCAATAATACCTCTCAATAGGATACATCCATCTATAATGTACCGGTCCACCAACTTTAACTTCTGAAGCTAGGTGAATGAGCAGATGTGCCATAATAATGAAAAATCCAAGAGGAAAATTTTTTCCATCTGGCAAAGTGTAATTGCAATATCGGATTCTAACTGATCAAGTTTCCGATGATCAATAACTTTTGAGCATAATGCCTTAAAGAATGACGATAATCGAAGTACAATTGCAACAACTTATTTCGGCAATGACGATCTTAAAGCTATTGAAAAAATATCTTGCATCAATATGTGACCATCATGACTTTTAAGATTTGAAAGTTTTGATCCTTTAGATGCACACATCGTGAAATATTTGATGCATATCCATCAGGTACTTTGATACTTTTCAAAACTTCGAAAAAATTATCCTTTTCTCGAGCAGACATTGTGTAACATGCAGGAGGCACATACATTCTATCATTAGCAAGTATTTTAGGATGAAGTTCCTGTCGGATACCCATTTCTTTTAAATCAAGACGCACCTTCATGTTTTCTTTGCTCTTTCCATCAAGGTTTAAAAATGTTCCAAGTAAATTATCACAAACATTCTTCTCTATATGCATGACATCAAGATTGTGCCGAATAAGATTATGTTTTCAATAAGGTAAGTCAAAAAAGATACTTCATTTTTTTCATAAATATTTACTGGGCTGTTGTGTAGATGCTATCTGTGTGTCTTCCTCATTTTCATCCTCGAAATAATTGTCTGGATCTTGAAACACCTCTGCATCTATAGTACTGATACTGACTTCCTCTGGTAACCCTTCATGCATTGAGCTTTCAACATCATCCCTTCCTCTTGTTTTAGAGGACTTTGAGTGCTTACCATAGTTGTAATTGATGTCATCCATTTATCTATGAACATCAGTTCCAGAAGGTAGAATAGGGGCACATCCCAATTCCATAGTACCATCAAACAAATCTTTCTGAAATCGAAACGGATGATTTGCTTCCAACCATCGACGATGTCCCATATAACAAAATTTACCTCCATGTTTTAATCAAATTGAATGTGTTGAATCTCCACAATAAAGACATGCGACCCGTCCCTTTGTACTCCAGCCAGATAAATTGGCATATGCTGAAAAATCATTAATAGTCCATAACAAAGCTACCCGTAGTTTAAATGTTTGGTCGTTCGAAGCATCAAATGCATCAACACTCTCCCACAACTGTTTCAATTCCTCTATTAAAGGCTGTAGGAAAATATCAATATCATTGCCTGGACCCTTATCTCCTGGAATAACCATTGACAAGATAAGTGATGATTGTTTCATGCACATCCACGGTGGTAAATTATAAGGTATCAAAACGACTGACCAAGTACTGTAGGTAGAACTCAGGGTCCGAAATAGATTGAAGCCATCAGAAACTAAGCCAAACCTAACACTGCGAACATCAGAGGCAAAATCAGGATACCTATCATCAAATGCTTTCCATTGAAGACTATCTGCTGGATGTCTCAATATTCCATCCTTTGTACATCCTTCATCATGCCATCTCATTGATGAAGCTGTTTTTGATGATGCATAAATCTTTTTCAATCTAGGTATAAGAGAAAAGTAATGCAATACCTTGGCCAGTTTCTTTTTACTCCGCGTTGCATCCAATTCATTCAGTACATCGTCTCGATCTTCTTTTTGTGTTATCCATCTTGAAGATCCACATACATTGCATGACTTTTGATTAGCATTTTCACCCCGATATAACATACAATCTTTCGGACAACTATGAATCTTTTCGTATCCAAGATCCAATTCCTTTACTACTTTTTTGGCTTCATAATACGATGGTGGTAAACGAGTGCTTTTTGGAAATGCATCATTTAATAACTTGAGCAGCATGGTAAAACTCTTTCCAGACCATCCATTCAAATATTTTAAATGAAATAAATGTACAAGAAAAAAAATCTTAAAAAATTTCGTACAATCCGGATATAATTCTTCATCTGCATCTTTCATTAAGGTGTGATAACGAGCTGTCTCATCATTAGATGTATGTATAAGCTCCTCAACATGTATACGTTCCGTATGCGTACATCCATCAAACATCCCAACTGTTTCTTGTATACTACTGGATTCTCCTAAATTTTGAATACCAAGTCCAAAAGCATCTGTGATCAAACCCCTTATATCATCATCTCTTGCAGAATTATCTTGTAGGCTAGTGGATCCAAAATGAGTCATGGGTTGGTTACATGATGATGGCAACATAGATTCTCCATGAAAAATTCAGTCGGTATAACCTCTTAAAAAACTATTCCATACCAAATGTTCTTCAACAATTTGTAGATCTAAAGAAGAACTATTTACACATTTTCGATATAGACATAAAATCTTTTCATTCAAACTACTTTTCTCCATACCAAATTTAATGAAGTCATGAACTCCATCTAAATATTCTTTACAATTTCTTGGTTTATTTATCCAACTTTTATCCATTGTAGGATAAAAATGACCGAACTTGTAATTTATCTAAAAATAAAAAAAATTATACAATCTATATTAATGCAATGAGTAAAAAATATCAGTCATTTCATAAAATTCAAAAAAATAACAGCTAGATAAAGTTTACATAGTAAATGCTTGCTATCATCAACTAATAGGTAAAGAAGGTCCTATCCCATTCAGAAAATACATTAATTCTATAGGTCAATTACAGAAATCAAATGGTATGCAACAAGAGCCAAAAAAAATTTCGACAGTATTTTTTCTTAGTTCTCCCGTATAGGGAGAACAAAAGAAAAATACCATCCGAAATTTTTTTCGAACTCTCAGCATATCATTTGATTATGGTAATGACCTATAGAATTACTCACATTTTCTAAACTGTCTATACTGGACAATCAATTGATTAATGTACATAATTCTTTTACCCGTATAAAATAAATAAATGTACGGATACAATAGAATATGTACATTAATCAAAAGATGGGTCTATGATTCTATGCAATATAATTTTTTTTAAAATTAATTCATAATTAACATTGCCTGACATCTTTCATCACATCCCTCTAATGAGCAAGCAGAGTGTCTGGATTCAGTCATTAGTTGGTGCATCTCTCTCTCTCTCTCTCACGCACACACACACGCACACATCACTCTTAAAAGAAAGTACTATAATAATAACGGTGTTTGTTTGAAAGCTTAACCATAAAAATCATGAAAAAGATATCAAGTATTAGTCCAGTAAGACAACGTAGAGAGGAGATTTCAAGTATTATACAACTCCCTTTTCTAGCTTCTAAACCAATCATTTTTGCTAGTTTGAAAAAGGTCTAATTCCAACTGTCCATTGTACTCATGTTTGCCCCCATGTGGCTATCATGAATGACTTCCCAGAGAAAAGAGGTTCAGTGTGGATTGGTCGGCGGATTAAAATACAAAGAAAGGGTAGACATTAGGGATATTGAGAAGTACATCTACGATGATTGCAGTATAAGTTATCTTCATAATTTTTGGTTAAGCCTTGTGATTATATATGAAATGGTTACTATGAAATTATGGTTTATATGATTTTATATATGATTCATATGGTTTGATATAAATATGTTGCTTTTCTTGGTGCTTTTCAAGCTTTGGATGACTTATGCTTGCCTTTTTCCCCTTCTTATTTTCTTCATGATGGGTATGCATACTAGGCGGAATTTGTACTTCTACAATCAAAAAATGTCATAACATTTGCTCGGTAAGAACCACTCAACGTGATTTATGGGTCTTTCTTTGATAGTTGCTTTTCCTTTGGTTTGGATTGTTGCAAACTAGTGGGCAGCTAAACTAGTCCCCATCTACATCAAAAAGAAGAGCTCAACTATTCATACAAAGCATCGACAGCTCGAGTACATGCTAGATTTTGATGGACCCAAAAAAAGGAAAAAAAAAATCTGAGTTCCTTTTTGCATTAAAAAGGAATTGCCCCTGGTGAATTGGATAAGGCCGGCCAAACCACAAGGTTGCATATGCGATAAAGCTCTTAATTCCCATGTGAGTTGTGAGCCCAGCTCTAGGAATTGTTCTACAACTATGGCTGTGGATGATTTGTACTGGCCTTTTTTAATGTGTTCCCCGCATCAATCACCTCAACCAATTCTACTACTCCAAAGGCAGGATCATGAGAAAGGTGATCTCAAACATCAACTGTATTTTATTTTACTTGATGCATGCTCTTTTTCTAAAGGTTGGTGGAATGAACGAACTGGAAGCGGACTAAGAACGAAGGCTTTGGTATGCATGGTACTCTTTTGTTTTAACTTGCGGACTCTAAATTCACACCTCTTTCCCGGAATTGGCCATCATCATCCCATCCCCACTTCACTTGGTGGCCCGGACAATCATAGCACCTTTGATACACCTGAATCCAAAACGTTGACTCTATTCTAGTAATAGTTGTAAGCATGAATATAGGAAAATGCAAGCAGAGTCCGTCATTTCAAGATGATCCAATGATCTTGGCAATGGATTGGTTGCAGTACCGTACTCAACCATGGTCACAGGTATGGCATTCCGAACAATTTTGATAGAGGTAAAGATTCTGAATTTATAAAAAAAATCTAAAAATTCATCGCAAGTTTAAAAATAATTTGAATAACGAAAAACTCAAAAAAAATAATAAAACTAAAAATTTAAGCTACCTGCGATATTTGTATATTTATTTATCCAAAAGTAAGTATAGGAGACGTAAGAATAGCAAACAATATCAAGAGGCCCTACTAGCAATATGATATCATTAGTTTGCAACACATAAATATTATCTATAATTATATTACTTGAGGGACAATTCATGAACAAATTATAAAATTCATTAATAACCAAAATAGTTGAATGTTTCTGGATTATTTATCTAACAGAAAAATTGGGAATAACTCATCAACAATCTTTTATTGTTATCACTGTATTCAACTTCCTATGGATCATCATCACATCCTGGCTTGGTTCAAATTACTCTCTCTCTCTCACTCACTCACTCGCTCTTACAGATACACATTTTTTGCCAGAACCAAGGAAATAAAACGAGAAGAAAAAATTGAAAGTAGATTGGCAACATGTAGTACCGGATCTATGCATGCTCAGGCGAAACATCCCGACATGGCAATGTCAATTGGACCACATCACAAGATGGTGGAGCGCGTAGTTATACAGGATGAAGGCATATTTTATTTGAATACTCCTACCATCCTGGCACCATCTTCTTTCTCCATATGAATTCAAGTCACGGAACAAGGTTCATGACAAGTCAACAGCTGATACGATAATCTCAACTAACTGATGCCCTAGATAAATCAATAACCAAGTTCAGAAAATACTTCAGCCTGACGAAGCCAAAAGGCGATTCCGCAAGCCTTTCCGATGCAGATCCGAAAGGTACGGCGTCGGATATGCTGGGATGCGGCCGGATCAGAGAGGAGGACTGGGGGGGTTTTTGGGCCTGCGAAGACGGCCGCCGGGAGGGGAGAGGGGAGGAGGGCCGGTGGGGTGGCTGCTTCCAGGAGGCGGACGGCGTACGGCATAGACCGCACGGGTGCGGCGTCGATAGACGCGGCAGCAGAGGGGAGCGGCGACGGCGGTGCGGCGTGGACGGCGGGTGCGGCATGGATGGCGGGTGCGGTGCCGGCGGCGGAGATGGGGGTCGCGGAGGAATGGATGGAAAGAGACGGCGGTAGATAGATTAGGGCATGGGAGGATGGAGGTATTAAACGAACCTAACGACGCTTTTTAGCGTCGTTAAATAATTACGTAAAAAAGCATCGACATTTTCTTTATTTAACGACGCTTTTGCTAAAACGTCGGCGTTGGCAATGCTCAAATTTTACGACGCTTTTAAGCGTCGTTAAAATACGATGCTTTTTAAAAGCGTCAGCAGGTTGCTTTCCAAAAGCTGTCGGCAAAAAATGGTTGCTAAACCTCCTCTTATAGTGATTGTACTTGAAGTTTCTTTGTTGACGATTAAAAGTGTCTTATATGATTTTTTTTTTATTTTATTATTATGTAATTATTTTTCCATTATAATGATTAAAACAACCAATATTCTGTTCTCAAATAAAATCACCATGCCTAGCTGGCATCTTGATTACACTAGAAAATTTATGATTATCTGAGGAAACTGGTGCTTCAGACATCTTGCATGGTAATATGCTCATGTGAGCACACTTAATCAACAAAAAGAACAAAGTGGAATAGGCTAAGGATAAAGTGAAATAGACCATAAAGCCTAGCTTGGAAACTAGTTAAAGAAGTCTGATGAAGCATTTCTACCGTCTTATCACGGAGATTCGAAGGACCATAGATAAGCTATCAGGATATGACTTATGAAAATATCCCAATTACTCGACAAACAATCCGATCTAGTTGTATGTAGCATCGTATGCAAGATAACTCATAAGGGTGTCATTCCTAAGCTCGACGCCACTCTTTAGAATTTAAAACTTAAAAACGTAGACATGACATTTTGATATAATAGAAAAATATTATATTTAGAGCAAAAGGAGGGAGTGAGCAATTCGTTCGATAGTGAGAAGAAAATGCAGACATCAATGTTTGTCCAGCATTTTCCTACCTCAAGAGAAGCACCTCAACTTACATGTCATGCCGTCACTCAAAAGACTCCAGTGCAAGGCACAGCCCCCTAGCCATTCGCTGGGGTGCCTTGTTTTGTGCTGGTAAAGCTACAAAAGCATCCTGGTCTCTGAGATCTCAGCTATGCATGTGCTTAAGATGATGCAGCAGACCAGCAGTTCTGGTCTCCTTCCTCTCCTTTTCTCTCTCTCCCATCATTCTTTCCTTTCTCTTAATTATTCTTTTCATCTACGTCTCAACTAAGAATCTTTTTGATTTTCTTTTTCTGTCCTTGAAACGTAGGTCCATCTAGGGATGGCAACAAAATCTAAATTCATGGATATCTGATCCAACCCGATCTAATTGGATCGGATTGTCAATGCATTGATTGGATTTGGACCGGATTTGGATAAAACCCAAATGCTTAACTTTGGATTCAGACCAGAATTGAGTAGGTATGCATCCGATCCGATAGCCGGCCCAAATTATTTTTTTAATATATATATATATATATATATATATTACATTAAATATATTTTATCAATTACTACCTATTAATTACTAAATCCTAACTTATTCATTCATTCCCCCTAGAGGTGTACTCGGTTCGGTTTGATCTGATTTATTTAAGACGGATATGATTTATAGAATAGTAGTATGGCTTTAGGGTTGACTAAAATGAGAAAAAAAAACTCAATGTGACTCAATTGGATTTGGATTAGATAAATCCAAATTATCCGATATCCGATTGAGATGGATTTGGACAAAAAAATTCAATCCCGATAGTATTTGGACTGGATTTGCGTAGTTTATTGGATATTCGGATTTGGATAGTTAGAAATCCATCTCAAATCCGATCTGATGTCATCTCTAAATCCATCTAATCAGCTTCTTCCTTTTATATACTAAAGTCATTGTTATCGTTTTTTTTTTTGATAGAAATGGATCATTCACATAATTCTTGTGTGAATACATTCAGAAAAATCAGAAAATAAAATATTCTTGAACGGTCTAAAACTCTTGTCCATATCAGTCCAAAGTAATGGTCTGGAGTGCTCCATGATAATTGTTATCATTCTTAGTTGTGTTTATGAGATAATTGTGTTGAGGTGGCAAACTGAGATAAACAACCATCCATAAGGATGATATGGCAACTATCTAGGTATGGTGTAAAACAAGCACCATAGGGGATCAAAAAAGACAATGAATAAATCAGTTGCTTTCTTTCTCACGAGTCTTGAACCCTTCAAGATAATCGATGAGCCATCTCTTGCTAGCGGTGGAGCACCACCCACTCACAGAAGGAGAGAATAAGATCATCGTAGAGGTCCACCGTACATAGTCTTGGCAACAAGTGGGTCGACAGTACCCACCTCCTCTCTAGCCACATCGGTTCACCATCCAAAATCATTGGAAATGCCAACCTCAAGAAGCATCGGCTCTCTGCCTCCTCTTCCTCACCCCCCTCCCCATTTGATGACAATAGGCAAGAGGTCTTGTATGAGCCCGTCGAGATCAAATGGCAACCATTTCGTCACGTCATGTTAGAATCTATCGGTGGCAATAGAGGTGGCGACGGTCATGAGAGAGTGGGGAGGATGATCCAAAGACGAGGTTAAAATACTGGTGCTCCCAAGAGATAAGTGGGAGTGTGGCAAGGCAGTATATAGCCTAGATGAAACTAAATTAATTGGGCAGATAGTATGCGATCTAGATGCGAATATGATTAGGATGATGACTAGGATTTATATGGCGGATGTGAAACCAGCGAAGCACAGTGGGTATGCATTCAAGTCTTTGAGGAAATACTTAGGTTGGAGGTTTTTTTTTTTTTTTTTAAAGAAATATTATCCATATATTTTGATCCAATCGTATCTAGTCCAACCAGACCTGATTACCGCCTACAATCCCACCATTTTTGTTTGTTTAATTTCCTTTTTCCCTTTTCTAGTATAGGGTATTTTTTTGCTAAGAATTCCTCTCTTGGTAACTATATTATTTCATATTCTCAATGAAGTGGTGGTGGTCTTCCCCTTCTAAAAAATAAGCACTACGTATTGGGATAGTAGGCAATTAAACACTTGCCTATTTAGATTTTCTTATAGAATTGAGTTGAAAATTCTATAAAATTTATGAGTCGAGGTAACATAATCAGTAGGAACGTAGGCTACAGATTGGGTTAAGTGTATATTCAAAATATATTCAGAATAGTTAGAAGTGGGCTGACCCGAATGCTATAGAAAGAGATACAGATCGAGGGTCTATTTGAATATTTTTAAAGTATTGAGCTGAAAATTCTATAGGAATAGACCCGTTGCTATATCTATTTCGCATTTTCTAAGAGCCTGTCCAAACCTAATCTAGATCTTAACCTTTGAATTATAGGAAAAAAATCCATTCCATAGAATTTGGACCAGATAGTATTTGCTTGATATAGGATCATACTTAAATGGACAGCCTAAGTCATGAATCTTACAAAATTTTTAGTTTAATTCTATAAGAAATCCAAACAGGCCCTCAGAATGGGCAAAATCCTCAACCACATTCATTGAAAGAGTAAATAAATCCACACGATATAGAAAGTAACATGCACCGGATTATTGTACGACATTATCTTTAAAATTTTAGGTAGGTCTTGCATTGAATTACGCCAACCAAGTTAACCGAGTTATTACCATCTCAATCTATATCTTCCCCTTTCATCCGTCGAAGCATGCTTTAAATATTGCAACTTCTGCAATAAATGGAGTGTTTTATCTATGGTAATATATCAAACAAACAATCCATAGATCAATTTGTGAACTTTAATTACAACCGGAAGAGTTGTACATTCTATATGGGGTGGACTTCTATCTACCAAATATAATTAAAGCATGCCTTACCATGGTCATGATAAAAATGCTGCTCATATTGCCACAGCTTGAAAAGTACTTATGAGCCAAAGAATATTATGTGAATTCTTGGCCAATTATAAAAATCTCTTGTTTATCCTATGGCAACAGAAGCAACCTATTCAAATACGATACCTAAACATAATAAAACCTCGTATATCTTGCATGCATGCTCGCATGAAGGAGATATTTGATTGAAGGGAGTTGAGTTCTATAATAGAAATAACAATCGGTGACTTCTATTTTAGCTGTTTAATTGAGGAAATCTCATTTGAATTTCAATTTTAAAGGAATAGAGATGCATAATCCTCTAAAACACCATTCCAATTCTCCACTGATATTCAAATTCCATTTCAATTCCTATTGCAACCACGGATCAAATATATCAGGAAATTTAACTATTCTAATTCTCATTCTATTTCATTCTAATTTTGATTTTAGTTGTGAACCAAATATACACTAAGGATAAGTTTGGTTATAGTTTTTGATTTTTGATTTTTAAAAAATATTTTTTTATCTTTTTTAATTTTTGCTATTGAATAAAAATAAAAAAATAAAAAGTATGTTTGGTAATTACGTTGTTATAAAGCAAAAAGCAATGTTTGAGAGGACAGTAAAGAGCTCGACGAAGAAAAGGATTCAGAATGGAGGGAGAATGAAATGGAAAGGTGAAGAGCTTGATGAGGAAGAAGATTCGAGTTCTTTACTTTTTGGTTTGACGTTTTAGACGGAGAAAAGCAAAAAAAATAAAAAATAAATTTTGAAAAATAAAAAATTTTTATTTTACATATAAAATAATTATTTTAATTTTAATTTTTTATTTTTCATAATATTATCAAATATTATTTTTTTAATTTTTATTTTTTAAAAAATAAAAAATAATATTTTTTTTAATGACTAACCAAATGCACTCTAAATTATTGGACTCGCCAACAACTCAAAAAATGTATAACTCGGTAGTTACTGAGAAGCGCTGACATCTAATCATGACTGGATACCTGAGTAATAATCACTCAAAATCTAGAAAGTCCAAGTGACATAGAAGGCAGGAATGGCGTAGCAACCAACATTTATGCCAGTTGTATTTAATTGACCTATTGCCAATGGTTATATGATCTCAACGAGGTTATTATGAATTTAATACGCAAATTATGAGTTCCAAGCCTGCCCAATCCTTCACCGGAAACAATAAATCCTTGGACTAATTAAATCCAAAGAAGGATAAAATAACAATAACAATCATAATTTTTCTCAAAAAAACAAAAAAACCAATAACAATCTCAATCAATTGGAATCCAACAAGATTACCAAAAAAAAAAAAACAAACAAAACCAAACAAAATGTTGGCTATCCATCACAAACTAAAGAATGTTCTTGACCCATCAATGGACAAAAGCATCCTTCATATACCTCATCTCCCCCAGTAAGGCAGTAACCCACGTCCAGGTACCTATCTCCATGTAGCTGATCCATCTCATTCTTGCAACATTATTATGCCATTTATGATAACACATCCAAAAACAATACTTAGATACCATCACTGATAGATAAATAAACTTAGTAAATCATCGTGCTTTGTACATAACGTAACTACAGAGTGAATATGAATGAGCACAAGATGTTTATATTGGTTCTTGGCCTGTGCTTTTTTGTTGTGCCCAATCTTTTTGCATCTACTACGTATATTGTCGCATTTTCCCTTAAGATTTAATACATATTATGTGGCAACTCATGTCTGTATGTTGTCTTAGAAGGTAGTTAAATCATTTGCTTTGAAGACTTCTCTAGAGGTACATCAAAATTCACAATAATCATATATATGAATAAGTTGGCATTTTGAGTAGCGGCACCAACCTTTGACATAAACGTCCATAAACTTGCCATCTTTGACAATTATACCACCAACCATGTGTAGCTTGTTGTGTATGACCAATCATAGCCATTGCACCATGCATGATCAGCCATTATTTGTGGACTGGCCCTCTCCAGTCCATTCATGAACTTGAGTGGATCCGAACTCTAAATTGCTACTCCAAGGTGTGAGAATTTCTCTATGCTTTTCTAACTTGGGCTAGCTTGATTTTGCTTGAACTAAATCATAGCCTTATAGGTTGGATTTGGGTCTCTCATGTTAGGGTAAAGAGCGATTCTTCGTGCACCACGCACGGTGCTGAACTAAATTATGGCCTTATAGGCTGGATTTGGGTTCCATGGTGCATGTTCTGCACGCGCGGATGCAATAATTTTGCCACGGCAAAACAGGGACTGGGCTGGGCATGGGCTTGGCTTTGGCTAGCTGAGTAAGGATGTAGCTAGGAACATGCATAGCCTGGTCAATATCCGATGTGGGTACCTAAATTTCCCACACTTACATCATGGGAAGCAAAGTTAGAACAAGGTAGTGCCTAGGATAGGGAAGGATGGTGATGTTTTACTGGAAAACGGATAGCATCTAGAACAAGGGTGCTACCCTAGGAATAGGTACTGGAAATTGCATCTATTTGGTTGGATTATTGATCCCCAATAATTCAGTCAGGTCACGGGTAATCAGAAATCGACAGATCTTTGGATCCCAAGAATTTGGATATTCTATATAGTTTATCCCATTTGATTTGGCACAATGACCACAATATCTTTTCATTAAAAAAAATTAAAAATAAAGATTAATTTGCCTTTTAACCAACAAAAGGAAAAACATAAAGTGTTGCCAATTGTATTGTGGTACCATTTGATTATTGGATGGGGACAAGAACGTTTTATTCATAGTTCCATGCATTGGTTAAGTACTATATTCATTAAAAATTTATATTATTTTTTTTTTCCTTTCCAATCTAGGCCTCAACGATATGAACCCAAAATGCCCGTGCTATAGTCCTTCTCTCAACAATGGGAAAGCTCCATTTGATAACTGACTCGGCTGCCATGATTTTTTTGAAAAAATATTCGTTGTAACAATGATATCACATCAAATTTATAATAAATCAATAAAAATATTTATATTCATCAATTATCACATACTTCATCGATTTTCATGGATAATATCCCACTATTTTTCTGTATTTCATCATTTTCGACTATTGATTGATTTGTTACAATGGTGATATATATCACCATTGCAATGAAAATTTGCTCGGTGCTTACTATGTTGACGTAAAGCCAAGCATTTTAATTCAAGCCTGATTTGAACTCAAAACCTAGCTTTAACCTTGGCTGTTCCTCCTATTTGCATCATACATCAAGCATCGAGGACAGCTAATCAGCTTTAGTCCCACCGCCAACATCACTTTGTCTTTTGTTTTGGTGCAAGATGTCATTTCTGTCTTTTGAACCCAAAATTCCCAATTCCCAAACACTACCTTCATCCACGCCAACAGTTGCGGAGCAATCCCTGCTCGTCGTGGTTCAAGCTAACAAGAGTATGGATAGATTTAATCATTGATAAGCACCTCCAAATTAGCTACACACCAACTAAGATTATCCATTATTTGGGTTGACATTCCTTGGTATTAATAGTATAAATTTTAGAAAAAGTGAATATGAGAGAGAGAGAGAGACGGGGGTGGGGGGAGGGGTGCTCTAGAGACTAATATCATTTCACCCTTTCACGACAAAAAATTAACCTGCTCTACTTTCTGAGGTGTTGCCAATTAAGGTTACGACAAGGCATTTGAACTCGTTTTTGACTGGTTAAACTGCTAACCATACCTTAATGAGCAAATAATCAGTATCGAAATAGGGTCTAGGTGAAATTGGGTTAAACTGTCTGTAGGCTAGACAATCTGATGCACACCCTACTAATTTGCTGTCCTTCTTCATTGCATCAGGTTGCGGCTAACCTAGTTTCATTCATCGACGCATGTTCTCAGAGGTCAACAGAATAACTTTCTTTCTCACTTGAACTATAAGGGATCTATCTTGTTAACCTAGTTTCTTTCTCACTTGAACTATAAGGGTCAGCAAAATAGCTTTCCTTCTCACTTGAACTATAAGGGATCTATCTTATTAATCTAGAACAAGTAATGGAAAATTGGCTCTAGTAGAAGGAGAGCTAGTAGTATAGATGCAATTTAGGTTGGCTACGTAATGAAAATTTAGTTTAGTTGTGGAGTTACTGTTATACATAGTAGATTTTGAGATCCAAAAGTAATTTATATGGTTGGTGGCTTGCATGAAAAATCAAGAGGATTGGCTTTTCCAAATCTCAAAAGGCTAATGTGTATGGCAAAGAATTGATAACTGAAGCTTCGCTTCATAATAGACCTAAATCACACTCATAGTATCACATATTGTAGAGATATTGCATTTAAAAAACATAATTACCATGGTCATCTTCTTGGATGCTAATATTTTTTTTTTCATGATTGCACTCTCAACTTTGAATCATTCAAAATATTTTGTAGAGCATGCAGCCTTCCCCTTGTCTGGATGGGGCCAAAAGTATCTTAGGTCTTCTTTAATATGGCGCGTCCAATTACAGATTATTTATTAGCATCTCTAGTGCTGCCATCCACCAAGCAGGAGGCGTGCATTTGAATTAATTCCACGGGCCATTACTAGGGCACAAAAGAACTAAAGAATTGTGAGATCACATGCTCTTTATATGATATGCATATATAGAACTGTTTACCATATACCTATAGTCCCTACTTCCTGTTAAGTAACTATTTTGCTTGAATGTGTTGTCCTTCAATGCATTTGGTGGTCCAAGGGGCTGTATCTTTCATACCAAATAAGGATTCACCTTTCTTCACACCAATCCACCATTGGATCACCCACCTTGCAAATCTCAAAGCACTCCAATCGCCACCATTCATCCACCGGCATAGCTCTCAAAGCGGCTTGGGGTGATCCAATGATGGATTCATGGAAGGAAGATGATCCTTCTTTCGTCCAAAAGATACAACCCTAACTTATGGTTCCATTTATTCATTCCATTCCTTTTCTTTATTTTGAGAAGTTTGGAGGAAGCAAGAGTCTCCCCTCAGGATTATATTATATCATATAAATTGATTCCATTTCATTCCATCGCACTCATCCACTGTAGCTTGTGGATACCAATTAGCGAAGCCGGCATGTTCATCCTCTTTGTCCCCACCACACCCCTCTATGGTTTCCACCATTAATAAAAAACATGGCTTACATAGAATCCAGATAAACTTAGTCTCCTCATTTGAAGCCAGAGGCTATCAGCGTGCACTGATCATAATCTTTCTTCAACTCTCCCACTTGAAATGAAACATTATGGATATTTTTTTTTTTGTTATATGACTGGCAGATAAATGACTTTGTATTTTTTTATTTTCAAGGTCAATGTAAGTTTCATAGGCACTTTATAGTCCTTTATTAATCAAAATTTATGCGTTCGGGAGTTGACTATGAGATCAAAACACAATTCGCAAGTTATGCAAGTGGCGCTTTACTTAACAAACTGAAAAGATTGGTCACTTGAAAGAGAGGTCAATTCAAACTTATTTTTGGTGGCAAGCCACTAATCAACCCAGATATGCTCGACTACTTTGAATGATGAAGAATTGGAGACTGAATACATTCATTGAATATGTAAAGCACACGACGTAGAGAACTATTTGTTTTAATATATTTTTAGATTTTTTTTTTTAAAAAGCATAGACGTTCTAGCCATGATACTTATAGAGAAAAGCAGAACTATGTTTTAAATGTATGGTTAGTTGTCTAAATTTATTGGGATTTTGTAATAATCAGTTGCAATAAACACTTTTGCACCATGCTTTATCTTTTGTGGATTTCTTAAAGTCAAATAAGAGGTGAATATTAATTATGAAAGGGGCCCCCAAATAATTTGGATGGTCTTTATTTATTTTTTTTTAAATTTTTCCTTAAGAAAGGCAACATATGCACTTCTTTCAAATTCATATTTAAGCAATGCCATATATTAAATTTTTAAATAATTAAGATCTGGATTCATCCAATGAAGGAAAGGGAGTGTTTGGTGTAGCGAAGCAAGTTTTAAAGACTCTTCACACGTAAAGTATCCCTGCAACTTACCAAAAAGTGTGAAGGAGATTTCTTGAAAGAAAGTGCTTTAGGGAAGGAAATATAGTAGCTGTTTTTATGGTGGAGGACAAGGAGACTCAGATAAAATGAAACTTGGATATGTTGAAACTAGGAGATAGAGTTACAATTTATTGATGCCTTTACATCATCATAATAGTCATTCTTGCTATCCATTCTTGCCTCTCTTAAGTGGTCTTGTATTGCAAATGTATCCGTTCAAAAGCTTATACATAATAGTTTATTCGTCATTGACTCCTTCTACAAGTTTCTTAATTGTGATGGTCTTAAATATCCCTCTCAAAATTCTTGAAAAAGTACCAACATCTAAAAAAATAAAAATTTTCTTGTGATTGGCAACAAGAAATAAGCTGCATATAAAGGAAGTCTTTACAATAAAAGATTGAAATATTAGCTCCAGATATGTACTATATGGCTCAAGTTCAAAGTCAGACATCTATTTATTTTTTAGATTTTCTCTTGCAAGGATTTTGTAGATAACAATAAAATTACAACTGAATTTAAGATGTAAACCTTCTTCGTTCTTCGATATATAGACTACTTAGAGAAAAAAAAAAAAGAACAAACTTGACAGTAAGGTAGGTGATCAATTATTAGCGACGATATGTTTGGAAGTTTCAAGAAAAAGGAACAATCGTGTGTTTCTGAGAAAGAAAAGCTCTATTTTTTTTATTTTATAAAATATTCTTCAGACTTTTTATGATTAAAATATCTCTATTCTTTTCTTCCATTTATTGTAGATAATCTTCCATTTATTTTTCTTAATTTTTTTAATATATCTAATATAATTTTTATATTTTGCTTTTCTCGAAACTGTAACTTTGATTTTTTTTTTTATCAACAATAAAAGGGGATAGCATACTGCTATCTCTAGCTTCAGTCAAAAAAGAGATACACATGCAAAGAGCCACGTGAAAAACCATTTATATGGACATAAAGAAAAAGCTAAAATCAATAATTTAAGTATTATATAACAATTCTACGTGCTATGACATTTAAAGATTTTCGTGAGTATTATATTGATACATTGAAGTGGGATTTTCACTTGCCACCAAAAAAAAACTAATATTCTATGGTGGGCTCCTTCCATGGTCATGAGCCTAAACAATTATAAGCTTCATTTTAAGATTTATCAATTTTGAAAAGACATCATATATGCTAGTTTGCTTTTACAAAATCCATCACATTAGATGCTTTAATAAAAAAAAAAAAGACTATCAAGCCTCCTAATTTTCCGTGTATAGGTGTTTATGGCATCCCTTTCAATGTTCTAACAAAATTGATTGCTTCGGCAACGTGCATTGAATAGATACTCCTAGGTTATTTCATGGGATCCACCAAGGAGGGATTCTTGACAAGTAGTTTGGCAAAATTTTAAAAAAATTGAATGGTCAACTTTTGGGATGTATTTGGTTGGAAAAAATTAAGCTCCATCGGAATAAAAATAAATATCTCCCACTCCAATCATTTGATTGGGATGAATTCCACCTTCGTTCTCATTTCAAAGTAATAAAAATGCTTCAACTTTCAAAAACCTAATTTTGATTCTCCGTCTAATGTTTAAATCTCATTTTCCCATATTCATATTAAAAATTTAATTTTTAACAAGAATCTATTATTTTATTGATTTTTCAAAAATTTACTTATAAATATCCCAACTCTGATTTCAAATTGAAATCACGAACCAAGAAGGATATGCTATTCCGAGAAGGATATTTTCTTAGCACATGCATTGAAATCTCGATGCAGGTGGGGCCATCCCATTTGGCCTTGCATGCTGTCCACTTTTGAAGGAATGTAATTCCCAATTTCCTCACACGATCTCTATGAACGGACGTGATGGTCTTTGACGGCGGACATTGGAGATAGGTTTGAAGCCCATCGTAACTTCTCCATGCCTTCGTGACAGCATCCTCCTTCTTGCCTAAGAAATGGTATGTTTGATGGATTGCAAATATTGGTCCCTGTTTCCAAAGTTTGGTATTTTAGCAGTATGTTTGATTACAAACCTTCCACCTCCCTAACTTCGCCCATAAAATAGGTGGAAACAAACCCAACTAGTTACTACCAATAATAAAAAGAAAAAAAAAGACCCAACTAGTATAGAATATAGAATAAAACGCCATGCGCAGCGGGCGCACGGTTCCTCCAATTCTTATGATTAGTTAAAGTTCATCAAAAACTAAACCTCCTGCGTACGCCGCCATGCCACGGCGCTTTCCCAATCCCAATCATCATTATTTTTGAATGAAAGTGAATCTTTTAAAAAAAATAGAAAAATGAATCAATTTTGATATTACGCTCCTATCAAGGACATAGATGGCTAAAGAAGTTCTATATGGGCAATAAAAATTTATTTATTAATTTTTTAAATATTTTTTTGATACGTATAGATAATCATATTATTTTAATATGAATACAATCTAAAAAATTAAAATATAAAATATCTCATAAAATTTATTAACAAACATCGTCCTGATGTCAAATCTAATCTCCGATTACTTAATAATAAAAATGCAACTTAATCTATCGTGTTATTTATTTTTTAAAAAAAATACTGATAGACACCATAATGAAACGACAAAGAGATCTTCAGATATTGTGGCAGAATGGAAAGTTTTCAGATGCTTCATCTCATTTCGGATCCAATTAATATTTATAGTGAAATCATCCTCAATAAATATTCTTCTAGATATTTTTTTAAAATATTCTCTCCATCTAATTGATCTTTTAAATATATTTTTTTATTTAATTAATTTTTTTTAATTTATATTTCAATCAAAATTGAATATACGGAGAATATGACCATTTTGATTCTATTGCAAATCAACTACACCCAAAAATAAAACATGGATCATATTTTGATTTGCTGTTTTACTCTCACCGTACGGTAGCTTTACAGTCCAGTAATTATCTTTGATCAATTCAAATCGATGACCACGGCGTGTCAAGCTGCATATTTGTGTCTGTACAAACTTGTCAAAACTATATCTTTTTCGTCCACATTTTAACAGGACGGGTGGCATCTAGACAAAATAGGACCAAGGTAGGCTAGACTTTGAAAGAAAAAGAATAAGGAGGACCAAAGAAAAAAATAAATAAATAAATAAAGAAAATTAGGTGAAGAGTGAAACATTAACATCCTGTACAATGAACACCTCGGGTTTCACCATTTATCCACGGGGGTACAGTAGAACTCGCTACCAAACTTACTATGTACAACTTTAAAAATATCTATAACAAAAAGTTCAAATCTAAGTGCCTTAGCAACCAATTAAAGTAGTGAAATAAAATAAAGAGAACGCAAAATTCTCTAAAACCCATGGGCATTTCCGCCGGCTACTTAAATCTCGCCAGCCAAACCTCTCTCCATCTCCTCCCTTGGCCCCTTCCTCTCAAGAGGAAGGCTATAAGCCAATACCACTTCATCCTCTTCACTCCCCCCTTCCTTCCAACCTTTTCCCCATTTATTCTCTCTCTTATCCTCCTCTCTTGCTGGCATTTTTGATTTCCCAAACCAATTAAATTTCTTTCTTAAATTAGAAAGGAGAGAGAGGAGGGAAAGAGAGAATATCCAATTAGTCCAAAATGGAAAGGAAAAGTAATAGAAATAGAGAGGAAGAAAAGGACAAAGGAAGCGTAATTATATTTTGATACGCGGATTTATTTTTGGTTCTCCTCTCTAGTTTATCGCCCCCCTCTCCCCCTTTTCCTTTTGCAGACATCTGTTGTTGCTTGTCAATTGTCACCGTCTCACCGACCGACTTCCTTTTATAGGGCGCCTACTTCTCTTCTTCCTCCCTTCCTCTCCTCTCGCACTCCCACCATCCCCCATACATCTTCTCTCTTTGTGGGCTTTGGGTAAAAAGGGAAGAAAGAAAGGGAGAGAAGAGAAAGAGGGGCGGAGAGAGAGAGGGGAGGGAGATGGAGGAGGGCAAGAAGTCGTCGGTGTCAGATGCGGGGGCGTGGGCCATGAACGTCGTCAGCTCGGTGGGCCTCATCATGGCCAATAAGCAGCTCATGTCCTCCGCCGGCTACGCCTTCTCCTTCGGTCAGTATCGTCCTCCACCACCACTCACCACTATCCCCTCTCATCAACGATCAAAGGAATCATTAGATCTGTCCTCCTACTCTTTCCTTTCTATTACTATGTGAGATTTATTCGCAATGATTTGATTTGTTGGGAGTAATGTTGCATATGGGAGCTTTGGTTTCTTCCGCTACATACTCATATATGGATATGAAGTCCGATCTGGTCCTGTATCTCCTGAATTCTTTTTTTATTTTTTTTTTGGGTGTTGGTTTGCATTTAATATTGTTTTGGCCACCTAATGTATTGTTTCAAATGTTTGTTTATTTTTTTTTAAAAAAATTATGGCATGGATTTCTTTCATATGTGATTGTATCTTCTTCTTTGTTCTCTTCCATTATTAATGTTTTTTTTGGGTTTTTTTTTTTTGGTTATTTTTAGCCACCACGCTAACTGGGTTCCACTTTGGCGTAACGGCATTTGTGGGTTTCGTGTCGAATGTTACCGGACTTTCTTCTTCAAAGCATGTTCCTCTGTGGGAGCTTCTCTGGTTTTCTATTGTTGCCAACACATCCATCACTGGGATGAACTTGAGTCTTATGCTCAATTCTGTTGGCTTTTATCAGGTGCTGTAGAGTCTCATCTTCTCCATTCTGATAAAATTACATAAAAATCAAGGCATCGAATGAGTGATATTTCTCTTGTTGTGCTGTAGATCTCGAAGCTGAGTATGATTCCAGTTGTCTGTGTGATGGAGTGGATCCTTCATAGTAAGCACTACTCTAAAGAAGTGAAGATGGCTGTGGTGGCAGTTGTTGTTGGTGTTGGTGTCTGCACGGTGACGGATGTGAAAGTTAATGCTAAGGGGTTTCTATGTGCTTGTATTGCAGTATTGTCCACATCCTTGCAACAAATTGTGAGTAATTTCTTGTTGCTTTTAATTTCACCTTGGGTGATCTATAATTTTTCCAATGCCCTGTTCTCTTGTTTTCTAGGTTCTAACTGTTTACCAGTATTTGAAAATACTTGCTTAGATGTTTATAAATCAGAGGGAGTAATAGAACGAACATGTTGGAGTCATGCAAAGTGAATGCTTCTGATTGCTTCATCACTCAATTTGTTTGCCCTGCGGTTACTCCTTTTTGTTTACTTGGCTGATTTTGTAATTGTGGTGGTAGAATTATAAGTTATTGCTTGTCTGGAATGAAGTTTTCTGAATAGAAATGTGCCTTTTCTTTGCATCCCATGTGAATTCAATATGCCGTAGCTGATCACTTTTGTGTCTTCAATGTTGGTATCTAGATGATGTTAGTTGCTTTAATGGAGGTTGCTTCTCTGTATCAAGATCTGAGCTACATGTCCTAGTAATGTTTTGTCAGTAATTGAAATCATATTTATTCAGAATGGAGGTTGGTTAAGGCATATGTGAAAGGTTACCAAGCTGATCTAATGCGCATTTCAAAGATATAAGTTGAGGATTTTCTTTTTCACAGATTAGTAGGGTATATAAGAGGGGAGAGGTGGAGGTGCTGGAAGACTTTTTTTATTATAAGTCCAGCAAACAGGATCAAGTTGTTGTCAGTAACAGTGCAAGATTCACACTTTCTGCTAATTTACGACTATTTTAAAAGGTTTAAGACTTTTAGACCATTCTTTACTCTTGCACAAGCCTTTAAATGTCAATCTCCTTTATAGACAACTAATTACAGACTTTTTTAGGGTAAAGCTAGTCTTGCAAATGTTTGCTGGAGCTCTAGATACTTGAACTCTGTCGCATTTTTTGATATTGTAGTTCTGATTGTGGGAAATTGAGATGGGAAGTATGGTTAGCAAACATTTTTGAAGTGGAATCATGAAAGAATATACCAAAGCAGGTTAGAAACTTATGGGAAACACATTAAAAACCACAGAATAGCCATTTAGAAACTGATCTGACACGCTGTCCTACTGCTCATTCCTAGTACCTTTTATGATTTTTGATGTAATTTCCTGCTGGTTTACTTTATGATTTCATTTCATGTGCTTCCGCATGTTTGTGCCCACTTGGAGAACCAAAAGCCATTTCTGAGGCACATTTTTCAGGAACTGTAAGATACATTTTTTCTGATAAGAATGCCTACTTATAGTTATAACTATTTTGCCCTCAGGTATAGAGCATTGTTATAGTTTGGAGGTTAGGGTGTCAGGATTATATGTATTATATGATTTAGTTGTGAATTAAGAAATAATAGACTGTTTTATGGGACAAGCATATATCATAAGTTGTGAATTCGAAACATTGATATGTTTGCCAACAGGATTTTGAAGCATGTTAAATTGAAGAGAACTATACTATATCTGAACTCAGATCAATGTGGGAATTAGTCAAAATGTCATGGTGGACCTGCTTCTAACACTTGGAAGGATTCTCAGTGATGCAAGGGATTTTCCTTGTATACATGAAATGTGAGACGTCATGTAATGTACCACTTCGGTCATAATTTAATTATTATGATTCATCTGGATGATAATAGAAACAAGGACATGATTTGAGAGAAAGGAGGGAAACTTACCTGATAGGTATCACCCAGGTTCAAGTATCTTGGGATTCATCACTCGAGGCTTGAACCCAGACAATCGTCCTTTTAAGTGGTGGAAGCAGCCACTGCAACAATGCTGAGTTCATTTGTACATATAACCCATTATAATCAATTGATATATATTATGCAACATGATTTGCCAATTTTTGTGAATATCTACACAGTCAAGGTATGAGTGTAAATTGATATTCAAGAGAAACCTCAACATGTAACTTTGTTATTGCCACAGGATGTAAGAGGAGTAAATGGATGAGGATATTTTGAATACTGTTAAGAGAAGGTGGATGTTATTACTGAAAAGAACACGATGGATATTTGTAAAAGTGCACTTTTAGAGCACTCTATAATCACAAAAAAATCAGTGGAACTTGGTGGATGATTTTAATAGCCATCATTTTTGCAGAACTTTCTGTAAGATACCAATGTTAGTTGTTGTCCATGGCTAATCAAAACACAGTAATCATGAGAATGCCCAGGTGCTCATTTTACCAGAGAGGGCAGAATTGCAGGTAAATTCAAGGATGTCTCGGACATGTCCTGATGTTTTAAGATCTTTTCTTTTTTTTTTTTTTTTTAAAAAAGTTTATCAATTCTGTTTTTGGATGATGAACTGAAATTCGGGTCATTCAGAAGGCACCAAAAAAATATATCACTATAAGCAATCTAACAGGGATGCATGAACCATTCCTCTCTCCAACAGAAGAGGTGGATTTTTGATGTGGTGGAAGCTAGGCACATTCACCTGACTTTGATGATGTAAGGTGGCATTCATGTTGTTTTAGTTGCTTGATATTGCAGTTTGTGGTAGTCTGGTGGCCACTATGATCCTATTCTGATGAGGATCAGAACCATGTTTGAAAAGGGATGAAGTGGATATGTTTCCCATTGTCTCTTATTGTCTTTCACATCTTCAAATATGGCATTCCTTCTGAAGGTGAAAATCTACAATCTATGGCTATGGCTTAGTGTAAACAGGTGGACTTTGATTGTATTTATCGAGTTTTTCTGGTTGTGGTCTGGTCTTTTATTGGTTCATTGTCATTTGGTTAAGGGGTCCGCTGATAGGATGTAAATTGACTTGAGGAAGGTAATTGCTAGGCAGATGAATCTAAGAATCTTGTAAGAAAAGATGGCCAATGAACTAACTGGAGAAGAACTATGATGATGATCCACTTTGATGGGGGATATGCATATTGGTTTTGACAGGAATGTTAGTGGAGATTCATGATTTGGAACATCACAGATAGTGTAGGATTTGATAATTATTGTTATGATTATAAAAGGCAGAGTAAATTGCTCTTATCTCAAGAGGAACCAGAGTAAATCTAGTGGTGAATCTCCTCTTTGCCGAGAAATGACTTGCATTTCTTGAAACATATATATCTTGTTTGTTTTTTATTTTCGAAGCTTTACTGTCCAGATTTGGGTAGAGTTCCCATTGCACATCCATCTTTTTCTTATATTTTAGTAATGTCTTAGGAACTTACAGTTTCTTTTGATCACACTTTTACTCCTGTAAAGGTAGGCAATTATACTTCATCCGTAATGACCTGTGTTGTCTTTGAAATATCCTTGTAGGTTTGTCTAATCCTTTTGGTATGGAGTATCACCTTGCTACAGACTTTTGATTGATGGTAGCCAAGTGCATATGTTTTCTTAAATGACCTCATAAATATTAAGAAGAATTACTTTTGTCTATTGGTTGGGACTTTGGCTTTTCTGATTCCTGCCAGCTCATATTTGGGTTTTCTGTTTTTCTGTGCAGTCCATTGGTTCCTTGCAGAAGAAGTATTCAATTGGTTCTTTTGAACTGCTGAGTAAGACGGCCCCAATACAAGCTATTTCTCTTCTGCTTCTTGGACCTGTCATAGATTATTACCTCAATGGCAAATCTATAATAAATTACAACTTTTCTTCTGGTGCAACGGTAAGTTCCAATTACCTTTCTTTGTTATTGTTATTGTTGTTCTAATACACGGGAATGAAACATAACACTTTGAACTAAATCATGCAGTTCTTCATACTACTCTCATGTGCGCTTGCCGTATTCTGCAACATGAGCCAGTACCTCTGCATTGGCCGTTTCTCAGCAACTTCATTCCAAGTTCTGGGCCATATGAAAACTGTGTGCGTGCTAATGCTTGGTTGGCTATTGTTTGATTCACTGCTGACACTGAAAAATATAATGGGAATGGGGATAGCTATTGTGGGGATGGTTATCTACAGCTGGGCTGTGGAGTTGGAGAAGCAAGCAAATGCTAAGATTGCTCTCACTAAAACTAGCCTAACTGAAGATGAAATCCGGCTTTTGAAAGATGGAGTGGATGATGCACCTGCAAAAGATGTAGAGCTTGGGGAAGCAAAGGCCTAATTGTTGCTTGTGGTTTAATGAAGCATACAATATTGGGCTGGGTATGGTTGAGTCTTTGGGGACTCGAGCCATGAAAGGTCAGCACCTTCTTCGATTGTTGAAATTCTTTGTAATAGGGGTTTGTTTACCAGCATCAGGAGGTGGAGGTGTAAAGGTTATCTGTTCGTTACTGCCATAGTGTCCTAGGCTGCATTACACTCCATTTTATTTTATTTTTCTCATGCATGGTTTCCAAGGGAGGATAGAGTATCCTATGGAAACACAGTAATATTTATCTTCACAGAAGGACATTAAGCAAAGTTTTTTTTATTAAATTAAATTTGTTCATTTTGATGTTGAAATGAATGATGTTCTACAATCTGGTTTTTGTTTCAAAATGTGTTATTTTGAGATTTTCCCTGGTACTGCATGGTTGCCTCCCATGGAAGCCTGAGCTTTATACTACCATGTTTTGAATATCTGATCTTTGATATGTGTGACCTGTGGCGAGCATGGATCAAGCACCGGTCTGGAATATTGCCGTATGACTGCAAAGTGCTGGCAGGTGCTATTTTCAAGCGGTGAGTACTTTCTCATTTTTTGTATCAAGTTTACGGTCCCTCGAGGACTTGTTAAAAGGTTTTTTCTCCTGTCAAATGACTCTTGCGAGATAACTTGTCACCATAGGGTGGTCTCATCATCAGAATATGGTTAACTGTAATGGAATTATAGGTGGTTGATGGTATAATCTAAGAGGCTGCATTTGATTTCTCAGCAGTAGAAGCACAATTCATCTATACATATCAGAAGTTTGAGTTGTTATTCTTGTGCAGAATGGCAAAGGAATGGTTATTCCTGTTTTTATTTGAGTAAAGCTTTTTATCTCTATACTGGAATAGCTGCAGGGTCAATGGTATTTGTATTCATTAATAAGAAATGGGACAGGAATAGGTGGTCTTATTTCAAGTATAATATTATTCTGCTCCTATAATTCATGAATAAGCAGGATTGGTGCAAAATTTGGCAGGAATGACGCTTAGAAGCCTCATTTGAGGCTTAAGTCCACTCTTATTTATGACGCAAACACAGTGTAAGGGCTTGCTTGATTCGTTGACCTTTTTTTTTTTAATCTGGGTTAGCAAGAGTAAGAAATATAAACTTGAGAAAAAGTGGGTGGATCTATTTTACTACAATATTATAGTAATTTCATCTGGATTAAGTAGGGAAGGGCATGAGGGGCCAAAAATCTCCATAACATTGGGCAAATCAAACAAACATGGAGCTGCCAAGTAGATGACAAGAATCACAAGATAAATTTAATGAAAAGAATCATCTAAGTTTACAATTTTGTATCCTGAAATTCTTAATGTTGGAGACATGGCAAACACCAACTAAATGCATGCAACTGGGACTCAAGATTTGGCTAGCAGAGTGAGTTCAGGAAGACTTAATCATAGTGGTGTTAGATCAGACGCTCCAGTGAGTAGTGCACCAACTAGAACAACAGAAGGAAAACCATGCATCCAGTGCACTGTCTCTGAGAGGTCAGAAGCCATATTAGCAAGGAACGTGCTGGTCGCATGACTTCATGGCTAAATAGTTTACAATTCCTGCTATTCCAGAGCTGCATAGAAAATAAGCAAGAATAGATTGCCTTCTGCTATCATCATTCAGAGAAGGCTGTTTGAAGAAGTCCACTACCATAGCTTAATAAGTGGTTGAAGATACCCAAGGATGTTGGGCAGCAAACGTTTGCCTTGCCGATGCCACCCTATAGCATTTAAGAAAAAGCAATAATATGTAGTTTCAAAATGAGGAAGAGCATCCAAGTTGATATCTCTAAGAACCACTTCCGTTTTTCATGAGCTACATCAACACAACTGGTTATCCATGTGAGGACACATAGGGATGGAGATGATCCTTGGATTTTGGAACAAAGTCCTCATCAAAGATTTGGCTTATTTTGAACAACATCCCACCCGCCTGGAATGATGAATTCAGAGAACTCAAACTAAATCACATCTCTCTTTATTTAGGCATTTTGGGGCAAACAAAAGACCTCTTAGGTCGACTCACTGTGTGCTTGGATGCTGGTTAAAGGATGGATGCTAGAAAATTAATTGGTTAACTTGCCAAATATCATCTAAAAGTTGATGGATAAATTTATTGGTCAAAGTTGATGCAAGACACCAACATGATTTTGCTTCAAGGTCCCATGAAACTCGTGGCTCCTTCAATCAAAATGGAATCCCTATATATGGAAATCTTACTTGATGCCATATGATTGAAGTGGATCCTCATCTCATGTGTATTAGGATAGAACCACCGACAATGATATTATTAAAAAAAAAACTGAAAAGAAAGATATAATTGCCCTATCTTCAGTTTAATGTGTGTGTGCACACATACACATACACATGTGCCGCATGTAAACATGTATATAGATATATATGTTTGTATTTATGCATGTATTTATGTATGTATATATAATACTATTACACCTTTTATTCCAAATCTATATGAGGATGGTAATTTTAGCGGACTCATTGGGTGCTCAATCCGATTCAATTCGAATGACATGCATTTTATTCGATCTAGTTAAAATGCAGATGAATATGAATTCTAAAAAAATTATCTAAAAATGGATTTAGATTTAGTTCAGATAATGATGCGCTGCATCACGAATCCGTTCCAAGGTAATATTGATCAATTTTTTTTTAAAATTATAATTATTTTATAATATTATATAATAAATTTTTTATCTAATTTGATTCAATCTAATTTGATCTCTCTTGTCTAGCCAGCACGGTCCAAACTGTATTTTTATTTGACCCAATTTAATATGAAATGAGTATGGAACTGATATAAATATAAAATTTTAAATTATGAAACGGATATGATCCGTTGCTATCTCTGGATCTGCAGTGTACCACCACGCCTTCTTCCTGTTTTTTTTCCCCACATTTCCATTGACGGTCAGAGGACAAGACCATATGATACGACGTAACATGTTGTGACCAAGAAATCTTTCAATTGACTCGTTATTTTGTTCTTTTCCAGCAAAACTTCTTTCCCATGCGTCACACCGCACCAATGACCAAACCGAAGCAACCCCCTTCCGCGTCATCGGCCACATGATCTCCGGCAGCTGCGAACGGCTTCCCCCTTTTAATGCGCCATGTTCCATCCAATCTACATTACCTAGGATCATATTTCCTCTAACTCCCGACCCATCATTCCATCAATTAACGAACCGTGAAGCCAACGCGGTTCTCCCTTAGCTGGCTTCACTTCCCTCCTTCCTTCGTCCCCAAGGCCAGCTTATGAATTCTCTCTTTCCCCGCTTGCATGGCTAATGCCATTATTCCACGGAGACTCGGTTGTCAGAGCCTTAGCATCAAACAGGCATCGTCTGCAAATAGGTGCATGAAACCTGTTGGATGTGTCAGCTGGAGAGTATCTAAGAAAAATATAATTTTTTTAAAAATTTTTTAAATATTTTAATTTTATTTTTTAATTTTATTATTTAAATATTTTAATCTCTTCATTATCATGATTTTAATTTCTGATCATTCGACTCCTGATCACATATCTTAATAGGTCAGCAAAATTCTAAACGGTCATATATATTTAATCTTAATTTATTTTTTGATCATTGGACTCTTTAATAGATTAATAAAAATTTAAATGGTTATAAACTATCGTATTGGATAGCTATAAAAACATCATCTTGAGATCTAATTTTACACACCTCATTCAAATTTTTCCCTCTCTTTCTTTTGATTTTTTTTCTTCTAATTTTTTTTTTTTATGATTATTTTTTAGATGCTGAAAGGATCTTCATCAATCTCCTTCACAATCATCTTTGCAGATGGAAGAATCCAGTAATATCTTGAATAATTTTTTCGAATTTTTCAGTATGAGAGATGAGAAGACGTATTATGATAGTATCCAACGTTTCTTTGGATTTGATTTTTATTTATTTTTTAATTTTTTTTATAAATTATTTAATATTTTTATTTAATATTTTTTAAAAAATTTTATTAAATTTTTTGGGTCATCTCAGAATTTTTTTAAACCTTATTTCAACAATATCCATGGGACCAACCCAGAACAAATGGTACCGTGCTGCCTAGGCGAGGACACGTGCACCGAAGCCAGGGGAGACAAAAAAGCGTGCACATGGCCATGGGTATCTCTCCCTCGTTGCATGCGATGGCCGCAACTGCATTGCTTCTCTCTTACTTATTTCCTCGCAAACACTCAATTATTATGTCTTTGGAATGGATGTCTGATGTCGTAGCAACTTGTTGGACCGGTCGGTGGGGACTTTCCTTTCCTGCTTCCTCATGTTTCGTTCTATTCATATTGCAGTGGTCCATTAATTACATGGCTTCGAGTGAGCTCTGTCTGTCATAATTTTGTAATGCCTATTATGATGATTTCAGAGTTGCTTAATTCTTGAGTTCTATAGCATATAACAACTTGATAATAACCATTCGGAACTGGAATAAATAATGACCATTGTTGAATATATTTAATTTCAGAATTTCCTAATATTAAGATTTTAGACATTAACATATCTATGTCAACAAAATAATAATAATAATAATAATAATAATAATAATAATAATAATAATAATTCAAATGTAAAAAACAATTGCATAACACCATTTTACTTTTGCTATTTTCTATTATTTTCAATTGTGTTAGCTAGATATGGCTATTCGGCGTATATGTTTTTCCTTCTTTTTATCTTTGTTTTAGAATAAGAGGAGAACAAATTAAAGGTTTCAATAACAAAGCAACCAAGTTTGAATTATCTGGTTGGCAAAGCATCCTACGTGGAGCAGGATTTGAATCCTAATAACAATATTGCACCATATTTCTCAAAATCAAATAAAAAATATCAATTAATATTTTTACTATAAATTAAAATAATTTTTTTTTGATAGTAAAATAATAGGTTAATTATAATATTGATTTCAACCTACAAGCCTATTAGCGATAGATACCAGAGTAAGATTATTAATCACATGTCATTTGCTACCATTCAAGATTAGTCCTGGTACACGGTGCCTCTCCGTGGAAGAAGAGATGGGTACCAACCAGACATAATTCAGTTTGTTCACACACAAGTTTCTTGTTTGTGGTCCGAATCTTTAAGGATGCGTTTGGTTATACTTTTTGATTTTTAATTTTTAATTTTTAAAAAATATTTTTTATTTTTTTTAATTTTTACTATTGAGTAAAAGCTTCGATGAGGGAGAAGGATTTAGAAAGGGAGGGAGAAAGGAGTGGGGAGGTGAAGAGCTCGACGAGGGAGAAGAGTTTGGGTTCTTTACTTTTTGATTTGACGTTTAAAATATGCAGAAATAAAAAAAATAAAAAAATAATTTTTTTTATTTTATATATAAAATAATTATTTTAATTTTTTTTATTTTTATTTTTCATGATGTTACCAAATATTATTTTTAAATTTTTATTTTTTAAAAATCAAAAAATAAAAAAATATATTTTTTTAATAACTAACCAAAAGCAACCTAAGAGACTCGCTGGTCCATGTTTTTGCTCTCGGAGTAGGACTCAAGACTGCAGCTTAGTTTGCGAGAAAATATCCATCCTGAATCCAAGTTGATTATATTTTGCCTCTTCCCAGGAGAGAGGCGATGAAATAATTTTCAATCTTGGTCCTTCAGAGAAGCGGGATCCCCTATTCTAGGACGCGGTATGAGCTGGTGGTTTGGGATTTAAATACGAATAGCAGTGATTGGGCCGTTAGCGCACTACAAGTAGTTGTGGCGATACATTTCACATTGCAACCTTGAAAGGTACCAGTCCGGTTCTGCTGGGTCACATGCGTGTGCTGCCACACTCCACTATTTCACCTTTGGATGATGATTTTAATATAGCTACGAATACATGAGAGTATAAGATCGTCAAGGTTATTATGCCATTAGAAAAGAAGGTCACCTCTGGATAAAGTGCAGGGTATCTTCCTTCTATATGCCCTCCTTGGTGGAAATCCATGATTATCTGATGTAGGATGGACATCGGGGGTATTGAGCCCGAAAGTTTCATATCGGATATAATCAAGGGACTCTACTGCTTAAGTACTACCACTCCTTCTCTCCCACGTGAGGCGTCTTTTGCGGGGCAAAACCGTAAAGGGCGAGGTGCTGACCGGGTCAAAGGCCCAGGCCCCATTCCAGAGCGGACAATACCTCACGCTGGGTGGAGAAGATGGGGTCGGTACGACTGGGCAAGTAGACCTCAACAATTGGCACCGTCTGTGGAAACCCGTCCCCTACCTGCAGCAGTAGACTCCCTGGCTGGGGGGCTCTGTTGTGGGATGGGCATCGGGGGCATTGAGCCCGAAAGTCCTATACCGGATATAATCAAGGGACTCTACTGCTTAAGTACTACCACTCTCCCTCTCCCACGTGAGGTCCCTTTTGTGGGGCAAAACCGTGCGGGGCGGGTTGCTGACCGGGTCAAAGGTCCGGGTCCCATTCCAGAGCGGACAATACCTCACGCTGGGTGGAAGAGATGGGGTCGGTACAATTGGGCAAGTAGACCTCAACACTATCTATATTTTACCTTTTAGGCCTTTCTCCAGAGCTTTATTGGGACCAAATGGTATGTTACAGTTCCACCTAAAAAGCAAATGATCACCTTGCAGCCACACTTATCCTAGATTTAGGTGGGCCACATTTAAGTGTAATTAAATAAAGATTTTTTTTTTTTCAAAAGTATGACTTCATAAAAAGGTTTGTGAAATATCTGACACACTATGGAGAAATCCCATGCAAACATGTGCCAATATTTCCCTTAGTTGTTGGAAATTTCTGCAATCAAAGTATATAATGTCACATTTTAATGGCTGTGCAACCCAAAGCCTTAGTCAAATTTTTTAGACATATTTTGATTTACGTGGAAGAAGATTTTATCAGGACTGTTTTATCTTATCAAACCCTGACATATACGTAGCCAACTTGTGTTGTAGAAGAGATCTGCTTTCCTCGCAAAAAGCATATTCTTTCTAGCCAGAATCTGAAGACCTACTCTCCTTTCCCAAAGCAAATGACCTAGGAGTCCTGATCCAGTTAACCTCCTAATTAAAGCAAACAGGACTTCCTATATAATGAATGATCTCTCTTTTGTTCTCTTCAGCTTCTTTTCCGTTCCATTTATTTGCCACATACGTTGGGAAACAAAAATTCCTTGGTCCCTACAAGAAATTTGGGAAACAAATCTAACAAGTTCTTGAATTTGATTGGAAACCCATCGTTGATCCCTGTTCAAAAAGAAGAACGATAATACTTTAGCAGTAAAATTTGAGGGCTAATGCCAAGTGTTTCCTTCTGTGGTCTTCAGAGGCTGGCGAGGAAACACCTCTTCAATCAAAATGGGTTAAGGTGGCGAAATCATGCGTCAACGAAGAAAGTTCAAACGCAACGGCTATGACTGGTCACCGGCTCCTGGTCTTCAAGTTGACAGTAAAACGGAGACCCCTAACAGTAGAAAACAAAGCATGTGGCCCCAGCAGTACAAGTGGTGCGATCAGGAAGCTACCTCTCCTTGGCCCCGGATACTTGCGTCGAGGGTAGCCCCCCCCCCCCTTCCTCCGCACCTTCCTCCCACTATCCGATAACCATATTAGACTGCTGGCTTTCTTTATCCTCTCCACACTTATAATTTAAATCAGCAGCAACCCATCGGCCTATATAAACTACCCCCCACCCCCTCCCTCCCACAACTCCAAAGCAAGGAGCAAGCTAGAGGGATATAGATAAGTGTTAAAGATCAGGTGATCACCTGAGAACCTGGAGAGAGAGAAGGCATTCAGCATGACAGGGCTGGTGAAGAAGCTTTTGTTCTGCGGTGCCAAGAGCTTTCCGACGACGGAGCTCCCGGAAGGACACATCTGGGTGTGCGTTGGAACCGACGAGAAGGCGCAGAGGTTCGAGCTGGACGCGAATTACCTCAACCATCCACTGTTTGAAGACCTGCTCAGGTTGTCGGTGCCGGAGTTCGGGTATTCGTATGAGGGAGCGCTCCGCATCGCATGCGAGACCGACCTCTTCCTCCACCTCCTCAATCTTCTTAGAAGCAGCAATCCCTCTGTTCACTATATGGAGCTTCAGGATCTCATGGAGAGGTTCTATGCATCAGCTGAAGCCAGTGGGCAGCATGAAGAGCCTCACCAACACCATCACCACTGTTCTTGCTAGTTCCATCCTCATTTTTTCCGGCATTGAACGATGAGGAAAATAGGAAATGAGAACTGGATTTCCAAAGGCCATAAAGGGTCTTTGTTTGTTATTTTTTGTATAGAAAGATACTTGTTATTCTTCTTCAACCCTTCCTTGATGGGATTTAAGGTTGTAACTTTAATTTCAGATCAGTTATCCTCCTAGATTGGAAGAGATATGGAAAAGAATTTTGTAAAAAAATTTTGAAAATTCTCTGAAGTCCATCTGGTTTTCTCAACCAGTTCTGTTGCTCTAAATTCGTGAACTCTTCTCTCACCTCTAATTCTGTTATAGTTTGGTTTTTCCGAGCCAGTTGTGGTCTACAGGATGCCATCAACAATGGAAATCTAGAGGTCGGATTTTTCTTTAGAAATCTCAGTCTACACTCCTAGGCCCTAGCACCTATTTTTCTGAGTCTAATCAATTTATGGAATTCAACCCATTTTTAGACAGGGTCCGGACTCTTACTTGCCAAGAGGTAGATTCAACTTTTCATCAAAAAAAGAGGTAGATCCGACTCTAAATTACAGATGTGATTCCATTTGTTGTGACTCAATTGCTAATATTACCTTTACCATTTCTCTTGTTTGGATAGAAAGCAAGGAGAAACGCATGCACCGCAGCAAAGGAGTCGTTTAAAAGTGTAATCATCTTAGATAAAAATAGAAGAATATCATATGCATCACAGTGAAGAAAGGAATTCTATACATGAGTTTAACACACACAGAACTTTGACATTGAAGTTAAATTTTTTCAGTTTTTAATGCACATAATGTGAACATTCCTCCAGCATCATGTGCCTCATTGTCGACTGAGATTTAAAAAGGCAATCTCAAATCATTTGAGAACTCACTCTTCCATTAAAAGAAAAGAAGCTCTACGTCACATTCATCTTGCATTTTAATACATGTTTTATTAGACAGAGAGGAGCGCTATAAAAGGATATGATAAAATAAAATCTTGACCCATCTAACATTACGTATGGAGTGTTTGAATTAAGATAATTAAATATGAACATAGCTACTATGAATTGAGTTCAATGACACGATTGTTTGGCCATTTGGTCAATCCACCATGGCTAATGATGCCTCTATCATGGTCTTGTCATTGCCACATGCACCTGCACTCTCCATTATGCTAGTCAAAAGCAATTTTTTTTTTTCCATTCAAGCCGGACTAAGGCCTTTTGGCTTGTCTAGATCATATTCATTTAGATAATTGCCATTACATGGCTTAGAGTATAATGGTCATAGTTTGATTATTGCTAGAAAATGCCTTCGTCGTGCATATTAAAAGTTCTCTCACCACATGGCATGAGAAAATTGGTCCGATTCTAGATGATTTGATGCCATACATAATGATGGTCAAATATGTCACTACGCATGCAATATTATTGGGTTCGGGAAAATTTTTTGACGAGTGCTGCAAGCATTTTTCCTTCTACCTCTGCGCATCATAAATAGAATTTTTTAAATCATTAGAAATTATTAAATTATTCTCAATATCCTTTTGACTGAATATTTTTGAAATTTGCTTGACAAATAAATTAATAAAAATTAGTAATTCATAGTGTATCTAAGAGCAATCTAAAGATACTTATAGCTTGTAAATTAGTTTTATTATATAGTACTTGTTTACGTGTGTACAACCATTCAAAATATTTAACAAGTTCTTGAATCTTTACTTACTAACCAAATTATTTTATTTAAACTTTTAACAATTTGGATAAGATAAATTGTAGAAAGACCTCCTCCACTTTAATCTAATTTTACTTATATCCTATCGACTTTAAAAAGTATCAAACTAATTCTTCAAATTTTTAAAATATTTCAAAGTAATCCTATCCTTTATATCCGTCAATAAATGATATTATATAATCATCACATAATATTATCATTTTATAAGATGACCAAACTACCATTATCCCCACCTCCTCTCTCCTCTCGATTGCTCCCCTCATCCTCCATCACCAATATTTCTCCTTTTTTCTCCTCCTTCCCCCTCCTCCCCTTCCACCTTACCTCCTCATTGCCGTCCTCCTCTAAGCCCATCCACGAGCCCTCTCCTCTACAACGGCTCCCTCCATCTCTGTATCTTTTTTGTTGGCAGCCCCTTCTCTCCTTCCTTCTCACCATGTTCTTCTCATCTTTGTTCTCCTCCTCCTCCTCTAATCCCATCCTTAAGGCCTTCGACGCTGCCCTCTTCCTCCACGTTGACCTTCGCAACTATGCCCTCATCCTCTATGGCAGCTCCCTCCATCTTATTGAGATTCATTATCAACTCCCAATCCAATTAGAATTCCAATTTTAGTTGATCATCTATTTTAATGGCTTTAGGATTATACTTCTAGTGTGATTCTCTTTAGTTATTTTCTTCCAAAAGGTTGTTAGAATTTATATTCTAACATAATTTTGGTTTTTAAGTCAAGTACAAATCAAACTCCCATCCATATGGTACTTTATTTAAAAGAACCTTGGGTATCTTATCTTCTTGGTATGTGAAAAACGACGTGAAAGATTATGGCGGCAAGAAAGAGAGGAAAAATTATTTATGCATATGGAGACTCTTTTGTGAGATTTTTTTGTGAGATTTTAATTTTTATTCTTTTTTGAATAAATTTATTTTTCTCTCCCAATTCTTTTCTTCTATAATTATTTTTCTTGTAATTCTCTATAAATATTTTTTTTTAATGTCTGTTGGATCTTGGGCTGACATAGTCAATCTACTCCATATGGTCTGTCGTTCTACGTAGTATAAGAGCGAAGGTTTTGACATTGATAGCTTATGTGTTTATGGCTCTATATACCTCCAATCCTTCCTCACTAACGATCTCTCCTATATGAATAAGGGATATTTTTGTTCATTAAAAAATAAGTTAACATTGTTTGTTGGCAAGTGAATAGAAAGACTTTGTTGGAACACTTCAAAAATTTGAAGATCTAGTTTGATGTTTCATAAAATTGAGAAGATATAAATTTAATTAAATTAAAATTGAAGAAATATTTTTATAATTTTATATTTTATCTCTCGATGTATTAAGAGATTGGAAAAGTCTATTTATATTTGGTAAACGTTAACACTATGCGTCTATCTTGGCACGCTGCTTCTCTCTCTCTTATTCACAAATATTTTTTTCTGATACAATGGAATATTCATATAAAATGAGTATAAATACAGTCTAAGAAATCAAAAAAAAGGATATCATGAAAGGACATCAGCAAAATTGATACATCAGATCAAATATCCACTTCAAAATAGTTAGCAACATAGCTAGCCACCCAATCAACAGTACTGTTGGGTATAAAATACCCACAGCCGGAACCCTCAGCGGAATCGACTACAGAACAGCTCCGCCCGGACTCCTACGGGAGCCGGGCTCCGCCTCTGACATCAGCTACAGAACAGCTCCGCCTGGACTCCTACGGGAGCCGAGCTCCGCCTCCGACATCAACTACAGCACAGCTCCGCCCGGACTCCTATGGGAGCCGGGCTCCGCTCTCGGTGTCAACTGCTGGTAAGCTCCGTCCGGACTCCTACGGGAGCCGGACTTCACCTTTAACTTTGATTGCAGAGGACTCCGCCCGGACTCCTATGGGAGCCGGGCTCCGCTCTCGGTGTCAACTGCCGGTAAGCTCCGTCCGGACTCCTACGGGAGCCGGACTTCACCTTTAACTTTGATTGCAGAGGACTCCGCCCGGACTCCTATGGGAGCCGGGCTCCGCTCTCGGTGTCAACTGCTGGTAAGCTCCGTCCGGACTCCTACGGGAGCCGGACTTCACCTTTAACTTTGATTGCAGAGGACTCCGCCCGGACTCCTATGGGAGCCGGGCTCCGCTCTCGGTGTCAACTGCTGGTAAGCTCCGTCCGGACTCCTACGGGAGCCGGACTTCACCTTTAACTTTGATTGCAGAGGACTCCGCCCGGACTCCTACGGGAGCCGGGCTCCGCCCGCAGGTTCAGCTCCGAGAGGGTTCCGCCCGGACTCCCACGGAAGTCAGGCTCCACCCACGACCCCAACCGCCAGGAGGACCCCTCCCGGACCTCTACAGAGGCCGGACTCCAACCGCTGCCAAGCTTCAATCAACAGATCCGCGCCCCCTGGCAGGTCACAATAACAACCATGATCCTGTTCCACTTCCTGTAGCGGATTCCGCGCGGCTCCATCACCCCCTGCGGCAGACCCATTACTCTCTGACAGGCTGTGTCAACGGCCACGATTCTGCTCCACTCCCTGCGGCAGGTGCTGCGCGACTCCACTACTCCCTGACAACTAGCGGCAACGGACGTCGCTCCACTACCTGCAACTGGCTCTACGTAGCAGGCCGTAACAATAGACACGTGTCTACTCCACTATCCTTCGCAATAAATTCCCCTGACCATGGGCGGCCCACTACTAGACGGTTACAAATATCGCCATCAATCCGTTGCCTCCTCCGCCTATAAAAGGGAGACCAGATACGTTATTCTCTAAGCTCATTTCTTATCTCAAAACTCTGCTAAATTCTCCGTTCGAGCACTCCATTCTTGTTGAGGCAGAGAACTGACTTGAGCATCGGAGGGTCTTGTCGGAGCAACCCCACCTCCGGTTTAGACTTCCTTTGCAGGTCCCGACGGCGACCGCGGCTTCCCCGACTCCAGCTTCTCCGGCACAAGCAGATTTTTGCACCAACAGGATTGGCGCTAGAGGAAGGGGCCTGTGTCTTCGCAGTACCCTTGTTCTTAAAGGAGCGCTCAACGGATCCGCTTCCGGCCATCTTTTCCGGTGCCCAATCCTCCTTCCCTCATCGGATGCCCTCTCACGAGGTCTCTGCACAACTACCTCCGGCTATGGTCGCCGATAAGGGGTGGCCGGATGACCGGTCTCTGCCGGATTCCGTCAACGTCATCTCGGGGGAATCCCGGTGGGAGGCAATCAGCGTACCGGCTGCATCCCCCAAGCGACAAAAAGTTGAAGAACCCATAACCTTCACTGAAGTGGACACCCAGGGAGTCCAATTCCCTCATAACGATGCGGTCGTAGTTTTCTTGAACATAGCAAATTACGACGTCCGTCGCATTCTCGTCGACAACGGGAGTTCGGCCGACATCCTGTTCTACAACGTCTTTTCAAGAATGGCCACTCTTAGCGGTCATCTGAGACCGATTTGCTCCCCCTTGATAGGGTTCACCGGTGACGCCGTTCCAACGGAGGGAATGATAGCTCTAACTGTGACCGCGGGTCAGTATCCAAAGCAGTCCAGAGCTTTGGTGAATTTCCTGGTGGTAAAGGCGCCATCTGCCTACAATGCAATCCTTGGCCGACCCGGCCTCAATGCCCTCAGAGCTGTTGTTTCAACCTACCATTTGAAATTGAAGTTCCCCACCGACCAGGGGATCGGAGAGGTCCGGGGAGACCAAGCCCTGGCCAGACATTGCTACAACATCGCCTTGCAAAGAAGCGATCAAGCGGACCTCTGTCCGGTCGATGGATTGGATGCTCGCGATGACCTCACTGAAGAGAGGGGCGGTCCCATCGAAGACCTAATACCAATCCCTTTGAATGATGGGAACACGGAGCATGTGGTGTTAATTGGCTCCAACCTGGGGGAGGAGGTGCGGACGCGTCTCGTAGATTTCCTCCGAAGGAATGCGGACGTTTTCGCATGGGTCCCGACGGACATGCCGGGGATCGACACAGAAGTCATGGAACATCATCTGGCGGTCGACCCTAAACATCGGCCGACAAAAGAAAAAATCCGGAGTCATACCCCGGAGAGGCAGAAGGCGATAGCCGAGGAAGTGGATAAGCTTCTTAAGGCCGGATTTATTAAGGAAGTCAATTATCCTGAGTGGATCTCCAATGTTGTTTTGGTCAAGAAAGCAAACGGCAAGTGGAGGATGTGTATCGACTTCAAAAAGTTGAATAAGGCTTGTCCAAAGGACAGCTACCTCCTTCCCAGAATCGACCAACTGGTGGACGCTACCTCAGGCCATGAGCTCCTAACTTTTATGGACGTGTTCTCCGGCTATAACCAGATTAGAATGGCATCGGAAGATGAAGAAAAGACAGCTTTCATCACTAATCGCGGCCTTTACTGCTACAGGGTCATGCCGTTCGGCCTCAAGAACGCGGGCGCCACCTATCAACGACTGGTGAACAAAATCTTCAAAGAGCAGATCGACCGAAACATGGAGGTTTACGTGGACGATATGCTTGTAAAAAGCAGGTCTTCCAGAAATCATGTCGCCGACCTCGAAGAAACCTTTGGCGCTCTTCGAAAGTATAGAATGAAGTTGAACCCGACCAAATGTGCTTTTGGGGTAACCTCAGGAAGGTTCCTGGGCTTCATGGTATCGGGGCGCGGGATTGAGGCCAATCCAGAGAAAATTCGCGCCATCCAAGAGATGACCGCCCCAAGGTCGATCAAGGAGGTTCAGTGCCTCACGGGAAGGATTGCGGCTCTTAATCGCTTTATCGCGAGGTCGGCCGAACGATGTTTGCCCTTCTTTCAAACCCTCAAGCAGCCGAAGAACTTCTGTTGGACCTCTGAATGCCAACAGGCATTCGAAGAATTAAAAGGCTACCTTAGCTCACCCCCACTGCTGGCGAAGCCCGAACCTGGGGAGGAACTATTTTTGTACCTGGCAGTCTCTCCCACAGCCCTCGCAGCTGTCCTTGTCAAAGAAGAAATGAAAGTCCAGCGACCGGTCTACTACATTAACCGCGCGCTGAGGGACGCCGAGATCAGGTATACTAAACTAGAAAAACTGACCTACGCCTTGTTGATTGCAGCTCGGAGATTCCGACCTTACTTTCAAGGGCACACGGTGACGCTACTCACCAATCAACCGATCAAGGTTTTGCACCGAGCTGATACCTCTGGAAGAATGGCAAAATGGGCAATCGAGCTCACAGAATTCGACATCAACTACAAACCTAGACCAGCAATAAAGGCCCAAATATTGGCAGATTTCATAGTAGAGTGCACCATCCCAGAGGAGGCCGAACCTGAGCAAAGCAAAGTTGACGACCTGAAGACTCAACCGAACTCCCCCAACGAAGAAGCCAGTCCCTCCGATTGCTTTTGGACCCTCTATGTGGACGGATCTTCTAACATGGCAGGCGCGGGTGCAGGCCTGATCTTGGTCAGCCCGGAGGGAGTCATCGCGGAGTACGCTCTGCATTTCGAGTTCCCCGCAATAAACAATGGAGCGGAATATAAAGCTCTGATTGCAGGATTAAGGGTCGCCAAAGAGCTTGGAATAGGTCAACTCCGGGTGTACAGCGACTCTCAACTTGTGGTGGGACAAGTCAACGGGAGCTATGAAGCACGGGAGGACAGTATGGTCAAATATCTTGAGAAAGTAAAGGAGTTTACCCCCACCTTTAGCAGTTTCGACATCAGGCAGATTTCAAGGTCGGAGAATACCAGAGCCGATCTTCTCTCCAAGCTGGCGACATCGGCTCCAGCCGAATTGCCCAAAGGCGTCCTCTTTGAAGTTCTAAAACATCCGAGTACAGAAGAACCGCGGCCCGTAATGGAGATCGACCACGAGCTAAGCTGGGTCGACCCACTGATAACCTTTCTTAGAGATGGAGTTCTCCCCCAGGACGCGAAAGAGGCCCGAAAACTTCGAAATCAAGCCTCCCGGTACATCCTTTATGAGGGCAAATTATACAAAAGATCATACTCCTTGCCCCTCTTAAGGTGTCTCCGGCCCTCAGAAGCTGACTACGCTTTATGGGAAGTACACGAGGGGGCTTGCGGAAACCATTTGAGTGCCAGATCTTTATCCCACAAACTACTCCTCCAAGGGTATTACTGGCCAACAATGCATCATGATTCGATTGAATATGTCAAAAAGTGTGATCGATGCCAGAGATACGCCAACATCCAGAGACAACCCGCTACCGAGCTCACACCCTTGAGTGCCCCATGGCCTTTTGCACAATGGGGGATGGATATTCTTGGCCCCTTTCCCATGGCGTCTGAGCAAAGGAAGTTCCTCCTTGTAGCGATCGACTACTTCACCAAATGGGTCGAGGCCGAACCACTAGCAAAAATTACAGAAGCAAAAGTACAAGATTTCGTTTGAAAGTCAATCGTGTGCAGGTTCGGTCTGTCTAGAACCCTAATCACTGATAACGGACGGTAATTCGTGGGAGCAAGATTCATCGAATTCTGTAAAGATCTAAATATCTCCCACAACTTCACATCAGTGGCCCACCCTCAGGCGAACGGCGAAGCTGAGGTAACTAACAAAACCCTGTTGCAGGGAATTAAGACAAGGCTTGAAAAAGCAAAGGAAACTTGGGCGGACGAGCTTTATCATGTGCTATGGACGTATCGAACCACCCAGAGGTTACCTACAGGGGAGACTCCCTTTGCTTTAGCCTTCGGTACGGAAGCCGTCATCCCGATCGAGCTTAAACTTCCGTCGGCACGAGTCGTGACATTCGATGAACCCCAAAATGCACAAAGTCTCAGAACCAACCTCGACCTGCTGGAAGAAAGGCGGGAGATTGCTCAGGTTCGAATGGCAGCCTACAGACAGAAAGTTACCCGATATTACAACGCCCGGGTCAAGAGCAAAGCCTTTAAAGCAGGAGATCTGGTGCTTCGACGAGCTGCTGTCTCACAACCTCAGGATCGGAGGAAGCTCGTCCCGAACTGGGAGG